>NW_010921833.1:17579-27124 GCF_000633955.1 Camelina sativa
CTGAACCCTGAACCCTGAACCCTGAACCCTGAACCCTGAACCCTGAACCCTGAACCCTGAACCCCGAACCACGAACCCCAAACCTCGAACCCTGAACCCTGAACCCCGAACCCCGATCCCCAACCCACAAACCCTGAACCCCGAACCCCGAACCCTGAACCCCGAACCCCGAACCCCGAACCCAGAAATCATAAAGAAATCTCAGTCTTTGTGACTGAGACTAGGGAAAAATCACAAATCATAAAGAAATCTCAGTCAAAGATAGAGATTAGGGACAAATCACAAAGAAATCTCAGTCTTTGTGACTGAGATTAGGGACAAATCACAAAGAAATCTCAGTCTTTGTGACTGAGACTAGGGACAAATCACAGAGAAATCTCAGTCTGTTTGACTGAGAGTAGGGACAAATCACAGAGAAATCTCAGTCTTTATGACTGAGATTAGGGACAAATCACAGAGAAAATCTCAGTCTTTGTGATTGAGACTAGGGACAAATCACAAAAAAATCTCAGTCTTTGTGACTGGGATTAGGGACAAATCACAAAAAAATCTCAGTTTTTGTGACTGAGATTAGGGACAAATCACAAAGAAATCTTAGTCTTTGTGACTAAGATTAGTGACAAATCACAAAGAAATCTCAGTCTTTGTGACTGAGATTATGGACAAATCACAAAGAAATCTCAGTCTTTGTAACTGAGATTAGGGACAAATCACAAAGAAACCCTGAACTCTGGACCCTGAACCCTGAACCCTGAAACCTGAACCCTGAACCCTGAACCCTGAACACTGGACCCTGAACCCTGAACCCTGAACCCCGAATCCCCAACCCATGAACCCCGAACCCCGAACCTCGAACCCAAAAATCGTAAAAAAATCTCAGTCTTTGTGACTTAGATTAGGGACAAATCACAAAGAAATCTCAGTCTTTATGACTGAGATTAGTGACAAATCACAATGAAATCTCAGTCTTTGTGACTGAGATTAGGGGCAAATCACAAAGACATCTCAGTCTTTGTGACTGAGATTAGGGACAAATAACAAAGAAACCCTGAACCCTAAACCCTGAACCCTGAACCCTGAACCCTGAATCCTGAATCCTGAACTCTGAAGCCCGAACCCTAAACCCCGAACCCCGAACCCTGAACCCTGAACCTTGAACCCCGAACCCCGATCCCCAACCCACGAACCTCGAACCCCGAACCCCGAACCTAGAAATCATAAAGAAATCTCAGTCTTTGTGACTGAGACTAGGGGCAAATCACAAATCACAAAGATATCTCAGTCAAAGATAGAGATTAGGGACAAATCACAGAGAAATCTCAGTCTTTGTGACTGCGACTAGGGACAAATCACAGAGAAATCTCAGTCTTTGTGACGGACCCTGAACCCTGAACCGAGATTAGGGGCAAATCACATAGAAAAATCTCAGTCAAAGATAGAGATTAGGGACAAATCACAGAGAAATCTCAGTCTTTGTGACGGACCCTGAACCCTGAACCGAGATTAGGGGCAAATCACATAGAAAAATCTCAGTCAAAGATAGAGATTAGGGACAAATCACAGAGAAATCTCAGTCTTTGTGACGGACCCTGAACCCTGAACCGAGATTAGGGGCAAATCACATAGAAAAATCTCAGTCAAAGATAGAGATTAGGGACAAATCACAGAGAAATCTCAGTCTTTGTGACGGACCCTGAACCCTGAACCGAGATTAGGGGCAAATCACATAGAAAAATCTCAGTCAAAGATAGAGATTAGGGACAAATCACAGAGAAATCTCAGTCTTTGTGACGGACCCTGAACCCTGAACCGAGATTAGGGGCAAATCACATAGAAAAATCTCAGTCAAAGATAGAGATTAGGGACAAATCACAGAGAAATCTCAGTCTTTGTGACGGACCCTGAACCCTGAACCGAGATTAGGGGCAAATCACATAGAAAAATCTCAGTCAAAGATAGAGATTAGGGACAAATCACAGAGAAATCTCAGTCTTTGTGACGGACCCTGAACCCTGAACCGAGATTAGGGGCAAATCACATAGAAAAATCTCAGTCAAAGATAGAGATTAGGGACAAATCACAGAGAAATCTCAGTCTTTGTGACGGACCCTGAACCCTGAACCGAGATTAGGGGCAAATCACATAGAAAAATCTCAGTCAAAGATAGAGATTAGGGACAAATCACAGAGAAATCTCAGTCTTTGTGACGGACCCTGAACCCTGAACCGAGATTAGGGGCAAATCACATAGAAAAATCTCAGTCAAAGATAGAGATTAGGGACAAATCACAGAGAAATCTCAGTCTTTGTGACGGACCCTGAACCCTGAACCGAGATTAGGGGCAAATCACATAGAAAAATCTCAGTCAAAGATAGAGATTAGGGACAAATCACAGAGAAATCTCAGTCTTTGTGACGGACCCTGAACCCTGAACCGAGATTAGGGGCAAATCACATAGAAAAATCTCAGTCAAAGATAGAGATTAGGGACAAATCACAGAGAAATCTCAGTCTTTGTGACGGACCCTGAACCCTGAACCGAGATTAGGGGCAAATCACATAGAAAAATCTCAGTCAAAGATAGAGATTAGGGACAAATCACAGAGAAATCTCAGTCTTTGTGACGGACCCTGAACCCTGAACCGAGATTAGGGGCAAATCACATAGAAAAATCTCAGTCAAAGATAGAGATTAGGGACAAATCACAGAGAAATCTCAGTCTTTGTGACGGACCCTGAACCCTGAACCGAGATTAGGGGCAAATCACATAGAAAAATCTCAGTCAAAGATAGAGATTAGGGACAAATCACAGAGAAATCTCAGTCTTTGTGACGGACCCTGAACCCTGAACCGAGATTAGGGGCAAATCACATAGAAAAATCTCAGTCAAAGATAGAGATTAGGGACAAATCACAGAGAAATCTCAGTCTTTGTGACGGACCCTGAACCCTGAACCGAGATTAGGGGCAAATCACATAGAAAAATCTCAGTCAAAGATAGAGATTAGGGACAAATCACAGAGAAATCTCAGTCTTTGTGACGGACCCTGAACCCTGAACCGAGATTAGGGGCAAATCACATAGAAAAATCTCAGTCAAAGATAGAGATTAGGGACAAATCACAGAGAAATCTCAGTCTTTGTGACGGACCCTGAACCCTGAACCGAGATTAGGGGCAAATCACATAGAAAAATCTCAGTCAAAGATAGAGATTAGGGACAAATCACAGAGAAATCTCAGTCTTTGTGACGGACCCTGAACCCTGAACCGAGATTAGGGGCAAATCACATAGAAAAATCTCAGTCAAAGATAGAGATTAGGGACAAATCACAGAGAAATCTCAGTCTTTGTGACGGACCCTGAACCCTGAACCGAGATTAGGGGCAAATCACATAGAAAAATCTCAGTCAAAGATAGAGATTAGGGACAAATCACAGAGAAATCTCAGTCTTTGTGACGGACCCTGAACCCTGAACCGAGATTAGGGGCAAATCACATAGAAAAATCTCAGTCAAAGATAGAGATTAGGGACAAATCACAGAGAAATCTCAGTCTTTGTGACGGACCCTGAACCCTGAACCGAGATTAGGGGCAAATCACATAGAAAAATCTCAGTCAAAGATAGAGATTAGGGACAAATCACAGAGAAATCTCAGTCTTTGTGACGGACCCTGAACCCTGAACCGAGATTAGGGGCAAATCACATAGAAAAATCTCAGTCAAAGATAGAGATTAGGGACAAATCACAGAGAAATCTCAGTCTTTGTGACGGACCCTGAACCCTGAACCGAGATTAGGGGCAAATCACATAGAAAAATCTCAGTCAAAGATAGAGATTAGGGACAAATCACAGAGAAATCTCAGTCTTTGTGACGGACCCTGAACCCTGAACCGAGATTAGGGGCAAATCACATAGAAAAATCTCAGTCAAAGATAGAGATTAGGGACAAATCACAGAGAAATCTCAGTCTTTGTGACGGACCCTGAACCCTGAACCGAGATTAGGGGCAAATCACATAGAAAAATCTCAGTCAAAGATAGAGATTAGGGACAAATCACAGAGAAATCTCAGTCTTTGTGACGGACCCTGAACCCTGAACCGAGATTAGGGGCAAATCACATAGAAAAATCTCAGTCAAAGATAGAGATTAGGGACAAATCACAAAAAAATCAACCCTGAACCCTGAACCCCGAACCCCGAACCCCGATCCCCAACCCACGAACCCCGAACCCTGAACCCCAAACCCTGAACCCCGAACCCCGAACCCCGAACCCCGAACCCAGGAATCGTAAAGAAATCTCAGTCTATGTGACTGAGAATAGGGACAAATCACAAAAAAATCTCAGTGTTTATGACTGAGATTAAGGACAAATCACAAAGAAATCGCAGTCTTTGGGGGGTGTATTGAATTTGATATTTTAGGGGATTTGCTGGGATTTTAATATTTCAGGATTTTGAAAGATTTGAGTGTAATTTTGGGTGATTTTGATATTTTGGCAGAATTTTGAGATTTGGGTTCTAGGATTTGGTGAGATTTGATTATTAAATTTTAGGTGATTTTTAGAATATAAAAAGGAAAGAAAAGAATCACATTTGGGTGATCAGAAATACATGGTGATCGAAGACTCGGAATGCAATACGTACGTAGACATTGTACATGGTGATCAGAAATTACATTTTACCTAAACTTCACTCATATTTTGGTTAATTTAAAACTTCACATATTGCTTTCATGTTCTAACCACTGGTTATATTGACCTTTAGCTTTCACAGCATGTGAATCTCCCATTATAGTGTGTAAGCTAACTAGCCATACCATACAAAAAAAAAAAAAAACAATTCATGAGTAATGACATATCCCACAGATCTCAAACAAGTATTATTTATAAACTGGCTGGCCATCAATTCGTTTCCAACTTAAGAAATTTCTTTCGTTGGTATATATAACTAACTAGCACCATGATACAAAACGTGGAAATAATGCTACTTAAACAATCTTTGACCTTGCGATCTTCAATACAAGCATCATCTAGTTATAATCGCTCTGATAGAAACAAGTTGCTAGAGGTACCCAAAAAAAAAACAATCCCAAATTTTATGCAGAAGTAGTAAAGAACCTGTAAACACGCTTACAAAAATACATGTAGAACACAGAAAACAATAAAGAAAGAGAGGAGTTTAAAAATCTTGTGGAGTACTCTGTCCAAATCTTGCAGCGGCTCAATTACGCAGGGGGCTCAAAGTATACTCTCGCAGAGCTTCCATATACTCTGCGTAATTGCCTTACATGGATAGAAACAAGTCCAAAAGACAGAGACAGAGAGAGAAAAGCATTCAGCTGAAGGTAGAAGAAACAACAAATAGAGATCTCTAGGTAGAAGAAAACTCAATGAATGGAGATCTCCAGATTGTTCAAGGTTTTGTTTCAATCATCAACATAATTACTCAGTACTTCTAATCAAGGTTTTGTTTTGGGAAGTATGTGTTCGGGAAGGTGATGTGTGGATTTGTTGAAAAAACACAATTTCTAGTTCTAAGAACTTGATGCAACAAAATATTTGTTTTCTGCAGGAAATGATCAACATCAGAAACAATCTATACTTGTAAATACTAGCTTAATAAAAAAAAAAAAAAAAAAGATGTCTAAGGACATTACACGATCAGTAATTTCTATAGCTCCTTCCCATCCTTTTAACACGCTAATGAACATCAACAAAGTATACTTCTAAATGATAGCTAAATCAATGAACATATAATTTATCCAAGTACATTGTTACCAATCCTAAATCAATGTAGAACTCCAGAATGAACTAAACATAGATCAAGAGAGAGATATATGTACCGTGAGGTTGGGTTAGTAATTGGCTGGGGAAACTTTGAAAAGCATTGAGCTTCTTTTCAACAGACTCAGTCTCAGTTACTAAGCTATCGAAATTCCAGTTAGGTTCAGGATCAATATTAATCCCATCAACGTTTCTTGGACAAGGAGGAAGCATTCAACGTTTTTTTGTGCGAACCCAAGAAAAATTAAGGAAAATTCAAACAAAATCTCAGTAAAAATCACAAAAACTTTGAGAATAATGAGAAATTCGAAGAACCCATTAAAGAAGAGAGCTTACCAGCCAGCGAATTGAGATCTGATAGGATTGATTCCTGCAGAAGATGAACTCGATTACACAAATTGTTTTTAGGATTTTTCAAGAGTAAAGAGTAAAGAGTAAAGAGAGAAGAGAGAAGAGAGAAGAGAGAAGAGAGTTGCACAAGTCGAATAAAGGTTTTTTTTTTCTTTTGTTTGGGTAGATGGAAGAAGATTTTTTAAACAAATATTATGAAATTTCACCTTCAAAGGTGTGATTTTGTAAGACATATTTTAGAACTAAAAATGTTTTAAAAGTCTCCTAGAATCCCATTCAATAGGTTTTTTAGAAAAATTTATGATTTTTTGAATAACAGTAGATTTGAAGTGAGATTTATAAATGATTGATTGAATAACAACAGATTGTAAATGATTTTTATAAATTTCACATTCAATAACAATGGATTTCAGATGATTTTAAAAAATCACCAATTAAATAACAGGGGATTTAAGAATAACCCAAAATCTTCTAAAATATTAAATTCAATACACCCGTCTTTGTGACTGAGATTAGGGACAAATCACAAAGAAATCTCAGTCTTTGTGAGTGAGATTAGGGACAAATCACAAAGAAACCCTGAACCCTGAACCCTGAACCCTAAACCCTGAACCCTGAACCCTGAACCCCGAACTCCAAACCCTGAACCCTGAACCCTGAACCCCGATCCCCAACCCACGAACCCCGAACCCCCAACCCCAAACCCTGAACCCCGAACCCTGAACCCCGAACCCAGAAATCATAAAGAAATCTCAGTCTTTGTGACTGAGACTAGGGAAAAATCACAAATCACAAGGAAATCTCAGTCAAAGATAGAGATTACGGACAAATCACAAAGAAATCTCAGTCTTTTGACTGAGATTAGGGACAAATCACAAAGAAATCTCAGTCTTTGTGACTGAGACTAGGGACAAATCATAGAGAAATCTCAGTCTTTGTGACTGAGAGTAGGGACAAATCACAGAGAAATCTCAGTCTTTGTGACTGAGATTAGGGACAAATCACAGAGAAATCTCAGTCTTTGTGACTGAGACTAGGGACAAATCACAACAAAATCTCAGTCTTTGTGACTGGTATTAGGGACAAATCACAAAAAAATCTCAGTCTTTGTGACTGAGATTAGGGACAAATCACAAAGAAATCTCAGTCTTTGTGACTGAGACTAGGGACACATCACAGAGAAATCTCAGTCTATGTGACTGAGAGTAGGGACAAATCACAGAAAAATCTAAGTCTTTGTGACTGAGACTAGGGACAAATCACAAAAAAATCTCAGTCTTTGTGACTGGGATTAGGGACAAATCACAAAAAAAATCTCAGTGTTTGTGACTGAGATTAAGGACAAATCACTAAGAAATCTCAGTCTTTGTGACTAAGATTAGTGACAAATCACAAAGAAATCTCAGTCTTTGTCACTGAGATTAGGGACAAATCACAAAGAAATCTCAGTCTTTGTGACTGAGATTAGGGACAAATCACAAAGAAACCCTGAACACTGGACCCTGAACCCTGAACCCTGAACCCTGAACCCTGAACCCTGAACCCTGAACACTGGACCCTGAACCCTGAACCCTGAACCCCGAATCCCCAACCCACGAACCCCAAACCCCGAACCCCGAACCCAAAAATCATAAAAAAACCTCAGTTTTTGTGACTTAAATTATGGACAAATCACAAAGAAATCTCAGTCTTTGTGACTGAGATTAGTGACAAATCACAAGGAAATCTCAGTCATTGTGACTGAGATTAGGGGCAAATCACAAAGAAATCTCAGTCTTTGTGACTGAGATTAGGGACAAATAACAAAGAAACCCTGAACCCTGAACCCTGAACGCTGAACACTGAACCCTGAACCCTGAACCCTGAACTCTGAACCCCGAACCCCAAACCCCGAACCCCGAACCCTGAACCCTGTACCCTGAACCCCGAACCCCGATCCCCAACCCACGAACCTCGAACCCCAAACCCCGAACCTAGAAATCATAAGTCTTTGTGACTGAGACTAGGGACAAATCACAAATCACAAAGATATCTTAGTCAAAGATAGAGATTAGGGACAAATCACAAAGAAATCTCAGTCTTTGTGACTGAGACTAGGGACAAATCACAGAGAAATCTCAGTCTTTGTGACTGAGATTAGGGACAAATCACAGAGAAATCTCAGTCTTTGTGACTGAGACTAGGGACAAATCACAAAAAATCTCAGTCTTTGTGACTGGGATTAGGGACAAATCACAAATCACAAATCACAAAGAAATCTCAGTCTTAGTGACTGAGACTAGGGACAAATCACAAAGAAATCTCAGTCTTTGTGACTGAGATTAGGGACAAATCACAAAGAAATCTCAGTTTTTGTGACTGAGATTAGGGACAAATCACAAGAAAATCTCAGTCTTTGTGACTGAGATTAGGGACAAATCACAAAGAAATCTCAGTCTTTGTGACTGAGATTAGGGACAAATCACAATGAAATCTCAGTCTTTGTGACTGAGATTAGGGACAAATCACAATGAAATCTCAGTCTTTGTGACTGAGATTAGGGACAAATCACAATGAAATCTCAGTCTTTGTGACTGAGATTAGGGACAAATCACAATGAAATCTCAGTCTTTGTGACTGAGATTAGGGACAAATCACAATGAAATCTCAGTCTTTGTGACTGAGATTAGGGACAAATCACAATGAAATCTCAGTCTTTGTGACTGAGATTAGGGACAAATCACAATGAAATCTCAGTCTTTGTGACTGTGATTAGGGACAAATCACAATGAAATCTTAGTCTTTGTGACTGTGATTAGGAACAAATCACAATGAAATCTCAGTCTTTGTGACTGAGATTAGGGACAAATCACAATGAAATCTCAGTCTTTGTGACTGAGATTAGGGACAAATCACAAAGAAATCTCAGTCTTTGTGACTGAGATTAGGGACAAATCACAAAGAAATCTCAGTCTTTGTGACTGAGATTAGGGACAAATCACAAAGAAATCTCAGTCTTTGTGACTTTGATTAGAGACAAATCACAAAGAAATCTCAGTTTTTGTGACTAAGATTAGGGATAAACCACAAAGAAATCTCAGTCTTTGTGACTGAGATTAGGGACAATCACAACGTAATCTCAGTCTTTGTGACTGAGATTAGAGACAAATCACAAAGAAATCTCAGTCTTTGTGACTGAGATTAGGGACAAATCACAAAGAAATTTCAGTCTTTGTGACTATGATTAGAGACAAATCACAAAGAAATCTCAGTTTTTGTGACTGAGACTAGGGACAAATCAAAAAAAAATCTTAGTCTTTGTGACTGAGATTAGGGACAAATCACAAAAAAATCTCAGTCTTTGTTACTAAGATTAGGGACAAATTACAAAGAAATCTCAGTTTTTGTGACAGAGATTAGGGACAAATCACAA
>NW_010921834.1:0-9949 GCF_000633955.1 Camelina sativa
AGAGGACGTGGTGGTCGTTGGGGCCAGGCAAGCCGTTTTGATGGTTATGGCCGTAGTGGCCGTGGCCGCGGTGGTAGGGGCCGTGAGTCCTTTAAACCGCAAATCAAGGCTAAATCGGTTTGTCACCGATGTGTAAATGAAAAGTGCAATGAAGCTCACAAGGTTGACATGACAAAGAAAAATCCTAAAGAGCCTAAAGAGCCAAAGAGACTAATGAGTCTATCTATGTCCATAGAGACAAGTATGGCNTAGAGACAAGCATGGACGTGGCCGAGGATGAAGTGGACATGGTGGTCCTGGTCGTGGGACTTACCAAAGACATAATTATGATGGTCAAGGCTATAGAAACCGATTAGGCTTCGGCCGTGGTCGGGGTAAAGGCCGCGGGTTATCTAAACCCGCAACATAAGACCAAGTCCACTTGTAATAATAATTATGGTATAGAAAACCATAAGATAAAGACATGCAGAACTCCTAAATTGGATTATGAGATTTTGATTGCCTAAAGAAAAATATTTAAACTCATGTGGTGTATTATTTTAATTTCTATGCTTTTGAATTTGATTGAATTATTATTTTGATTTAAATCCAATTATTTTATTTCCTTTAATATATATTAAAACATAAATCCTTGTCCATTATTGGAAATGGTTAAGGACAAGAAAATAAGTGTGGTGGATAGTGGATTAAGCCACACAAAGCCAATATTAGCAAAGATAAGCGGGTATAGCAAGCCTAAGTAAAGGCTACGGCCAGGCATATATTTTATGGCACACATTTTGAACTAAGTGTTGCATTATAATCACCCAGCTCTAAGAGAAGCTTATTGAGCCTTAAGGACATTCATTTGAATGGTTTCCATATTGAAATAAAGGGTGAAGGAAACCAAGAGTTCCTATATATATTACTAAAATCACCCAAGGATCTAAAGAGAATCCTAGAAGTCTATACCTTGCACTAGCCACTGGTTTTTACCATGCTAAGATTAATATAATAGAGGCTAATATGGCAATGAACGAAATGTTCAATAATTCACTTTATGGCATGACCGGATTGGCCATCCGTGTTTCTAACATGATGCGTATGTTGATATTAAATAAAATTGGCACACTCCTAAGAGAGAGAAGAGTTATCCCTACAATCTCACGTGTGTAGCATGTACACAAGGGAAACTCATTTATAAGGCCATCACCAGCAAATGTAACTAAAGAAATTTTCCACTTAAGACTATAAGTCTAGATAGTGCTGGTGAATTTATATCCCAAGCGTTTAATAATAATGGTATGTCCATGGGGGGGAGTGTGGACCACCCTGTGGCACATGAACATACAGAGAATGGATTAGATGAATCCTTCATTAAACGCACTTAATAAATTGCTCGACCATTACTCATGAGGTCGAAGCTTCTTGTGTCGGCTTGGGGACACACAGTACTACATGCAACAGAACTTATACGCATCAGGCCATCTAGTGAGTATAAATATTCCCAAATGCATAACGGGTCATAAGCCAGACATATCCCATCTAAAATAATATACGGGTGTGCCGTTTATATTGCATCATCACAGAGAACAAAGATGGGACCTCAAAGGAGGATGGGAATATATATTGATATGATTCTCCCACCATTGTTAAGTATCTTGAGCCAACTATGGGTGATTTATATGTGGCCAGATACACGGATTGTCAGTTTGCTGAATCCGAATTCCCTACATTGGGTGGAGAGAAAGACAAGCTGGTCAAAGAAATATTATGGAATCAAACATCCTTAAATTGGCAAGATCCTCGAGATTGTACATTTGCAAAAGCTAGCTATTCAATTGCCAAGATTCCTTTAATGACCCAAAAGAGAATTATGAAATCGTACATACCAGCTTGTAATGCACCAGTACGTATTGATGTTCAAAAGGAACACAATAATCAAGTTGCTACAGAGTCTAAATAGACCAATATGTTCCATAGAAAAGAACCTTCGGAAATCTAAGAAAGGTGCAAATAAAACCGAGGTTAAGGAAAGAGTATAGACATGGCCGCGGCAAATCCTAAGGTACCAACAATGAGGTTTGGGACGCTAAACCTCAAGGTCCTTAAGGTATTAATAATAATAAGAGCTCGATATACTATATCATGTCTAGAATAAAATGGAACTGCAAAGATGTCGACATTAATGAAATAATTGCATGCAAGGTAGCACTTGAAGTAAATGAGGATCAGAAACTCACGTCTATATTAGAGTGCACTCAAAGTAAAGATTGGCTAAAATAGAAAGAAGCCATTGACGTGGAGTTAAACTCTTTAAAGAAGAGAAATGTGTTTGGTCCGACCTTAAGGACAACACTTGATATAAACCAGTTGGACATAAGTTGGTCTTTGTAAGAAAGAGAAATTAGAATAATGAAAGCGTGAGATAAAGCACGGCTTATAGCACAAGGATTCTCTCAAAGACCAGGAATAGATTATGAGGAGACTTACTCCCTGTGATGGATGCAACGACTTTAATAAGTCTGGCTATAAAAGAAAAACTGGATTTACGGTTAATGGATGTTAAAACCGTATACTTACATGGTCCACTGGAAAATGAAATGAGATTACCAGAGGGTATAGAGCTCAATTATAAGAGTGGTTCTCGAGAAAATACTGCATAAGGCTAGACAAATACCTTTATGGACTGAAACAAAGTGGGTGTATATGGTACAATAGTTTAAGCAAGTACCTAGCTAAAGAAAGCTATAATAATGATCCCATCAGTCCATGTATTTATAAAGAAGTTTGCAAACAAAGGATTTGTGATAATAGCAGTCTATATGGATGATTTAAACATCCTTGGAACCCCTGGTTAAATCGCCCAAACAAGAAAGAATTTGAAATGAAAGACCTAGGCAAAAGAAAAATTCTGTTTGGGGTTACAACTTGAGTACATAAATGATAGAATCCTTGTGCATCAAATGGCATATACAGAAAAGTACTCAAGAGTTTTAATAAGGACTAAGCTCACCCATTGACTAGCCCAATGGTTGTAAGGAGCATTGATTTGGATAAAGATCCATTGGTCCAAAGAAGGACAATGAGAAAGTTCTCGGTCCTGAAATGCCATACCTCAGTGCTATAGGAGAATTAATCTTGGCTAGCCACACTAGACCAGAGATAAGTTTTGCCGTGAACCTCCTAGCAAGAATTAGTTCTTGACTAACCCAAAGGCACTAGAGTAAAATTAAGTATTTATTATGTTACCTACAAGGAAGGTAAGATTTGGGTTTATATTATACTAACTATAACAAAGAAGGTTTTAGTTGGTATTGTTGATGCAGGTTATAGCAAAGAAGGTTTAGTGCGTTCTGTTCGATGACTCAACATATATGGACGGATAGCGGCATGGACGACAGCAAAGAAGCAACGGTCATATATGAGGACAATTCGGCCTGTATCGCACAACTCAAGGAAGGTTACATCAAGGGAGATCGGAAGAAGCACATCTTACTGAAGTTCAAGTGGTGCAAATTCAATCATGCGACAACTCAGCCGATCTCTTCACCAAAGCATTGCCGACATCAACGTTCAAGAAGCTCACGCACAAGATTGGGATGCGGAGGCTTCAGGACTTGGAGTGATGTTTGGATCAGGGGGAGCAATGTGTGCTGTACTCTTTTTCCTTCACCAAGGTTTTGTCCCATTGGGTTTTCCTGGTAAGGTTTTAATGAGGCAGCATCCCCTAAGCACATTGCAGCGATCCCATCCAACATAGGCACGGTCATCTCGTCCAAGGGGGAGTGTTGTAAAACACTTAGTGGACTCTATAGACCGGCCCGCTCACAGTCCATTAGGACATGGCCTTACGGCCCATGTACGGTCCATCCTTGTACGGCCCATCGGCCATTGCTTTACGGCCCATTGGCCTATGCTATGTTCTAGTCGGTTTATGGGCTTTAGCCTTTGTACTCTACTATATATACTTGTTGTTGTACCCACGATCTGTCATCTCGGACAATAGGCAAGAAGGCCAGGGTCGGGTTTGTCTAATGGGCCAAGAGCGTATTACTGATCGGCCCATCAGGCCTGGAGAAAGGAAGAGAGCGCGGAGATGCTTCGTGGTTCAGCTCGCAGCTCGGGCCCGGTCAAAGATTCCTGCATTCAAGAGGATTAATTAGACCGCACAAATCGTGCCCTATTAATTGTGCATTGATTGGGCAATAAATTGGTCGGTATAAATATGTAAGGGGGGTGTCACTTGTAGGGGATCCGGAATTTCACCAAAAAACAGCAATACAAATTCAAATACTCAAAAACTCTCTCAATTCAGTTCGGAACTACATAACGGCGATAGGCTCCTCCACATTTAAATCACTTCGGAAGGAGAAGCTTGTTTTCAGTTCTCACATTTGGCGCTAGAAGGAGGTGATCTATCGCCTGACTCTCGTTAGTTCCGACTTCATATACAAATCCGCTACACACAACCACCGCTATGGCAACCAACTCTCCCAGTCATGTATCCCTGGAGGTGATTCAGAAGCTCTTACAGGACTTGTCTGAGAAGTCCGATCGTCAGCAAGCCGCCTCCGCCGCTCTTACCGAACGTTTTGACAGCCTGGAGGGTCAGGTCTCCACCCGTTTGGAGGAAGTCACGACGTCCGTAGCTGAGCTCTCAGCCTCCCACCGCGCGTACGCCGATCGGGTTGATCTCTTGTCCGATCAAAACCCGCGTCGACGTGCTTTGGATTTTTCCGGTGTTACTCCACCTTCCATCTCGCTGGTAGCAGCAACAAATGTTACTCCGGGAGATTCATTCCCACCTCAAGTCAACACGCAAACAGCGCCATCGCTGGTTGGCGATGGCCACACTCCGGTTCAGCCCGGTGTCGCCAGACCTTCCGAGCTCCCAGTCCGTCTTCCTCTCCCTGTGGATGAAAACACTTCGACTCCGGAGTATGTTACCAATCCCGAGATCTTCCGCATGCAGAGCGAAATCCAGGACATGCGGTCTGCGATGCACAGTGCAACCACTTCAGCTCCGGATATCTTTTGAGTGATCGAGGAGTCGAGGCGAACTCCATTTTCTGATCAAATAGCCCGAGTCCGCATCAAAGATACTGGCAAAATTAAGTTCCCGAGCTACGAAGGAAAAGGGGATCCAACCAATCATCTCAAGACTTTCATGTTGACAGCTAGTAGGGTGGACCTCGAGCCTCACGAAGCCGACGCAGGGTACTGCAAGTTGTTCGCAGAAACGTTTTGTGGACCAGTACTACTTTGGTTCGCGTCTCTAGCAGCCGGCTCAATAACAAATTTCACTGAGCTGTCAACCTCGTTCGTCAAGCAGTATTCTAGCTTAATCGAAACCGCGGTGACAGATGCTCAGCTTTGGAACTTAAGCCAAAAGGGTGGAGAATCTCTCCGGTCTTACATAACAAAGTTCAAGGAAATCCAGGTTAAGATCCCGGGACTCTCGGACTCCACAGCCCTGGCCGCGCTTAAAAACGGCCTCTGGCACGAATCTCGCTTCCGCGAAGAGTTATCCGTGAATCGGTTCCCAACCATTCAGGACGCGTTACAACGGGCATCGAACTGGATAGTCGCAGAGGAAGACAAAATTGCCGCTGCGCAAAAACAAAGCGTTCCGACTACAGGAAAACCACGGTTCGAAGCGCCCGCCAAGAAAACTCCGCCTACGACTCCGAAGTCCGGGCCTAGCACGTTCGCAGTCACTCAATCTCCTAAAAAGAATTCTCCAAAGAGTTCACCATCCAAACCTCCATTTTCACCGCGCTCCAAGAGCGGTGTACTCCCAAGTAACAAGTGGGTCCGAGATGAGGACACGTATTGCGAGCTCCACAAAACCAACAGTCATTCCACTCGTGACTGCAAGAAGCTGATGCATCTCCTCGTAGAAAAGTATGTGGCGGGAGGAATGCCAAATGTAACGATCGAGGAGTTGGAGCAGAAAGTGACTCCCGGGGTGGACGAAGATGCCCCACCTTCAAAGAAACCAAAGCATTTTGATGGCAATGAAACCCCCAAGAAAAGAATCGACGTGATAATGGGGGGATCGCGCCTCTTTCGTAACTCCATCACCACGATCAAAGACCATCAGCGGAAGCTCGCTAGCCCCCAGCCGAAGCGCGCTAGGGTCACGGTAAGCGATCTACCTGAGGTTTCTTTCTCCGAGAAGGAAACTGAAGAGCTGGACACTCTGCACGATGACGCACTCGTCATTTCACTTGACGTGGCGAACCACGAGGTCTGCCGAATCTTAATTGACACTGGGAGTTCGGTAGACTTGATTTTCCTCGAGACGCTCGCTAGAATGGGGATCGGGAAAGAACACATCGTAGGACCGCCCTCACCTTTGGTCTCGTTCACTAGCGAGACGTCAATGTCTTTGGGCACGATCACACTACCGGTGTCCACTCAAGGAGTGGTTAAAATGGTGGAGTTCACGGTTTTCGACCGACCTGCGGCCTATAACGTTATTCTGGGAACTCCCTGGCTCTACCAGATGAAGGCGGTGGCCTCGACGTACCATCAGTGCGTCAAATTTCCAACCCCGGAAGGAGTCCGGGAAATTCTGGGAAGCCAAAGGACGGCAAGGAGCTGCTATCTCGCAAGTCACAAACTCTTGGTTCAATAGCAACCACAGCTCGAGGTCTCCAAGAATCCAGTTCGGACGCAGCTAAAAGGTGACCTCACTGAGTCCATTTTTATCAATGATAGTTTTCCGGATCAAGAAATCAAGATCGGAGGGGGATTGGATAGCGAGTTCCGCGCCAGTCTGATAACCTTCCTAAAAGAAAATATGGCCACCTTCGCGTGGTCCGTAGACGAGATGCCCGGTATCAGTCCAGAAGTTATCTCCCACGAGCTGAATGTGGATCCGACGTTCCGACCTGTAAAGCAGAAGCGAAGGAAGCTAGGTCCTGAGCGAGCTGAAATCGTCAACAAAGAGGTGGAACGTCTACTGAAGGCGGGACAGATACGCGAAGTGAAGTATCCTGAATGGCTCGCAAACACGGTGGTAGTTAAAAAAAAGAATGGCAAATCACGAGTTTGCGTTGATTTCACCGACTTGAACAAGGCATGCCCCAAGGATAGCTTTCCACTTCCGCATATCGACAGGCTAGTCGAGTCCATTTCGGGTCACGAGCTGATGTCTTTCATGGATGCCTTCTCCGGCTACAACCAAATCCTTATGAACCCTGATGACCAGGAGAAGACTGCATTCATTACGGACCGCGGGATTTATTGTTACAAGGTGATGCCTTTTGGGTTAAAGAATGCGGGAGCAACTTACCAGAGGCTGGTAAACCGTATGTTCGAACACCAGCTCGGAAAGACCATGGAAGTCTATATCGATGACATGCTGGTAAAATCAATGGAAGCTAGCTCGCATCTCGCGGATCTGAAAGTTTGCTTCGACATCCTGAATCAGTTCGAGATGAAGCTTAACCCCTCGAAATGCACTTTTGCAGTCCCATCGGGGGAGTTTTTGGGGTATATCCTCACAGAAAGAGGAATCGAAGCGAATCCGAGGCAGATTAATGCCTTCTTGTCTATGAGTTCACCTAGGACTTTACGCGAAGTGCAACACCTTAATGGACGGATCACAGCCCTCAACCGCTTCATCTCTCGATCTACGGACAAATGCCTCCCGTTCTACCAGCTGTTGCGAAAAGGGGGAAAAAACTTCTTATGGGATGCGAAGTGCAAAGAGGCGTTCGCTCAGCTCAAAGCTTATCTGTCTGAACCGCCGGTCTTGGCTAAGCCCGAATTCGGTGAGCCACTTTTTCTTTATGTAGCTGTCTCAGACGGTGCAGTCAGCGGAGTCTTGGTTCGGGAAGAAACGGGGGAGCAACGACCAATTTACTATGTCAGTAAGTCATTTACTGGGGCGGAGTCCAGGTACCCTATGATGGAGAAATTGGCTCTAGCAGTTGTCACTTTAGCGAGAAAGCTGCGACCTTACTTCCAGTCCCATACAATCATAGTCCTGACGATGCAACCACTTCGGACGGTGTTACATAGTCCGAGCCAGTCAGGGAGACTAGCTAAATGGTCTGTCGAGTTAAGCGAATACGACATCGAGTTCCGGACTCGAACCTGTGCTAAGGCGCAAGTGCTGGCCGATTTTTTGATCGAACTCCCACTAGCCATTTCAATTAGCGACAACGTTGAAGTCCCATGGACGTTGTATGTTGACGGCGCTTCTTCCAGATCGGGAGCGGGAATTGGGGTCCGCCTCACTTCTCCTACTGGCGAAGTAATCGAGCAGTCATTTCGCTTGGCTTTCAGCGCGTCAAACAATGAAGCCGAGTATGAATCCTTCCTCGCTGGTTTACGCCTCGCAGTTGGGATTGGAGTCCGACGACTCCGAACTTTTTGCGATTCGCAGCTGGTCACCAACCAGTTTTTGGGGGAGTACGAAACAAAGGATGGTCGTATGGAGGCTTATTTGTCCACAGCTCGAGAGTTAGTCGCTAAATTCGAGGATTTTGAAATCACTAAGATCCCGCGAAGTGAAAACTCCGCTGCGGACGCTTTAGCATCTCTGGCATCCACTTCGGATCCTGCGATGACTAGGATTATCCCCGTCGAAGTCATCCAGTTTCCAAGCATCCGTCTAGAGAGCTCGAATGTCGTCACCCGGGCAAATAAAAAAAGGTTGGCTGCTAAGGAGGCAGCTCGCGGGGTGACTACGGACTCTTTGCCATCGGAGGATCCAGTCCCCGCTATGCCTACTCCGATGGAAGTTCACCCACCTCTGGCCGAACTAGACGCGAGTCAAACTCCGGAATCGACGAGCTCATCAGTTGACAATCAAGCTGTTATCCCACATACTACTTCGGGCAGTGCGAGTTCTAACAGCTGGGGGGCAGGCGATTGGCGGAGCCCGATCTGGGCTTACTTGCAAAAAGGGGAACTCCCAGCTGACAAATGGGCGGCCAGGAAACTCAAGATTGTCAGTGCGCGGTATTGCTTCTACAACGGAATACTCTTACGCCGAAGTGTAGCTGGTCCTTATCTAACATGTGTTGCCGGCAAAGAACCCGCGATGCTAATGCGAGCTGTTCATGACGGTCCCAATGGGAATCACTCCGGAGGACGGACTCTGGATTTCAAAATCAAAAGGCAAGGCTACTTCTGGCCCACTATGGTCACGGACTGCGAAAATTATTCTCGAGCTTGTGAGAAATGCCAAAAGCACGCCCCGTCAATCCACCAGCCTACCGAGCTCCTGTCTTTGGTGTCCGCACCTTACCCATTCATGAGGTGGTCTATGGACATAATTGGTCCATTGCATCGGGGACCAGGAGGAGTTCAATACGTGCTCGCTCTTACCGATTATTTCTCTAAATGGGTGGAAGCAGCGGCCTACGTTAAGGTAACAAGTGAAGAAGTGGAACAGTTCGTGCTGAAAAGTATAATTTATCGCTATGGTGTTCCCCGCGAAATCATCACGGACAATGGCCCACAGTTCATCTCCTTAAAGTTTGAAGAGTTTTGCACGAAGTGGAAGATTCGACTCAATAAGTCAACTCCTCGTTACCCGCAAGGTAATGGGCAAGCCGAGGCGAACTGCAAGGCGTTTTTGGGCAATTCGAGCAACACCTCGCCGGGCCACTAATGAAACACCTTTCTCCCTGGTTTACGGAGTTGATGCCGTAGTCCCAGCTGACATAGAGGTCCCTGGAGTCCGTACCTCACTGAACCCATTCCGAGCTGAGGAAAATGAGGAATACCTACAGGATACTCTCGACACAATCAATGAACGTCGGGACCAGGCCTTAGTTCGGATCCAGAATTACCAGAATGCAGTAGCTCGGTACTATAACTCCAAAATCCGAGGCAGGCCCTTGGAAGTCGGCGACCTTCCGAAAAGTCCACGAGAACACCGAGGAGCTCAATGCAGGGAAGCTGGGAATTAACTGGGAAGGACCGTACAGAATTACTCGCGAGGTGC
>NW_010921834.1:10110-14009 GCF_000633955.1 Camelina sativa
GTACTCCACTTTACTTAGTAAAGTCAAAACTTAGTTTCTTATCTAAACCGAAGTATCCACTTCGTACTCAGCTTCACCTATTAAAGTTGGGGTGTCATCTTTTCGAACTACTTAACCGAAGTTCTTACTTCGTGTTTATTCCTGCTCATATCATCTTTTAAAACAAAAGATTGCGGAAATTAAGTTCGCATTTAAGATGACAAAACAAATTTTTTTTTTTATGGAGTGGTTACCACGACCAAAACACTCCAAAAAAAGTCTGAAAATAAGTACTACAAACAGGGGGCAACCCGTGCCAAAACAACCCCAAAACAAAAACTAAGGATTAGGAAGAACGGGATCAGACGCCGCTTCGGATAGGGCCAAGCCCATCTCTGCGAGCTCCTCTTCAGGCCTAGTGTTCGCCAGAAAATCGTCCATTCCCTGCTTTGACATTTGCCCGAGATTAGTGCTGGACTCGTCGATTGTGACGCTTAGCGGGTTCTTGCTGCACAAGAGATCGGGTGTATCTGCCAAAAGATCTGAGAATACTGAGAGGTCGAGGTCACGAGGAGCTACCTTCGAAACCTTCTCGTCCGCCTCTTCTTCATCAGCTTTCAGGAGTCCGAGCTCGGCCTCCATGTCTTGGATCTCTCCTCTGGCGATCTCCTCGATCAGCATCCGGTTCGCCCTAATCTCAGCAGCTCGGACCTGGAGCGGAGCTAGCTTCTCCCTCTCTTCGAAGGTGACCCTCACCTCCTCAACCAGAGGACGGAGAGTCCGCCTCATTGCCTGCCTCTCCTCCCTTCGCACCCTCTCAATCTCGCAGCTGTTGCCAGCTTCGAGTAGCTGATTGCGGAGCTCGATCTCGTGCAACCTGTTCTTGGCCGCCTTCGCATCCTCCGCCGCTTCGAAGTAAAGGTCCCCCGCCTTCTTCAGTTTGTCTCGGAGGTCTTCGTTGGCTACCCCAAGGTCGAGTACCTCTATTTCAGCCTTCTTCATCCGCGCTCGGATTTCTTCGGCTTTCGCTACGGTGCTAGCATTCTCAGCCTCCAGCCTGGCGTACTCTTTTACCTGGGCCTCCAGGTTCACCTCGGAAGAGGATGGGGAGACGAACAGCTGGTCCTCGTAGGACGCCACCGAGGAGTTGAACTCGATCATAAGCTGAAAAATTCAGCTCGTCAAAAACGGATAAAATGTTAGAAAGAAACAGAAATAAAGACCAAAGGATGTTTACCTCGCCGATTTTGTCCGCAAAACGAAAGAAGTTCGCAAGATTGACCTCGGTCATGTCAGCAAATGCCGGGATCCAAACTCCGGGCCGAATGTAGCTCCTCATTAGATCGGCTGGGGAAGCAGGGGGGACTGAAAGATTTTTGAGCAAGTCATTTCAGTCTTCAACTATCGAACAGTCAAAGGTATAAAATTAAGAGCATCTCAGAGGAATTTTTACCTCGGGCGAAAGGGCGTTGTTCCTTCAAAGGGTTTCTTCAAGAGGAGTCTCCGGAGTCTTTAGGCGGTGGGGCCTCCTTAGATCTCCTCTCCGAGGAGGGACCCCTGTCTTTCGAGCTAGATCTACTTCGCTCATCCCCTAATGGGCCAGTCCGGGCTCGCCCCTTTTCACGAGAAGAGGAGGCGGTCTCAGGCTCCTTCCTCTTCTTCGATGAATCAGTTTGCTGAGAGGAGGCCTCAACAGAGGTTTTCTTCGGCGCTGGGGGGGAAGCAGCGACCTACCGTGGCTCGTCGCTAGAATAAGCAATGACAATCACGGGAGAAATCAGCGGGCCAGCAGGAGCCCTGGCTGATTCTGTACCAAGCTCGGGAGAGCCAGTTGGAGGCACGGAAGTCCCGCTCTCCTCAGGAACGGAGGAATTCTTGTTAGAAATGCGAGCTTTGCCTTCGGCGAGGGCCATCGCCATCTGTTTCTTTGCTTCTTTTTCGGCAGCTCGGCACGCCCTTTCTTCCCTGTAATTCATCTCTGAAACGCTCAAGGGGGTGGAACAAACGAGAGAACGCGTTCTGAGCCTCGCCGTGGACTCTCTGATCCTTTCACAAGAAAAAGAATCCCAAGCGATCTGTCCTTGGCTGTAGAACCTCGAGAAGAACTCTGCGAATGTGGGGCAAAGCAATCCGCGCTCGAAGTGATCTGAAAAAGAAACAGTTAAAAGGTGAGATGGAAAGTCAAGTAACACTTAACTTGGACCTAGCAAGGAACTCCATTCTACCGATTTTCGAAGTCCACTTCGATACGTGCGAACTCACGCGGTGGCCGAAGATGAGCTCGTTAACCGGGAAGAAGAAATAGGACTTCCGCCACTTTTCATCCTTCTCGGGCAGGTCGTCAAAGACCTTTAGCCCGGCAAGTGGGCTTACGTAAAGCGTGCCTTTGGTACGACCAGTCTTCACCGTGTATACCTGGAGGAAGTCGGCCAACGACAGCTGGTAGCCAAACTCCTCCCCCAGAGTTTGAAGGCACAAGACAGTCCGAACAAAGTTGGGGCACATCTGGGCAAGAGCGAAGCCCAGTTCGAACATCATCTTCACAATGAGTTCGGGAAGGGGGAATGACAGACCGCATGCAGAGAAGAATATCTCGAACACGCAGCAGTACCCTGGAGGGGGGTTCTCCGGAGACTCATGAGCCTCCGGGAATCTGATCTCGACCTCCGACGGAATCCCGGTGGATCCTCTAATCTCGGCTATGCTCTCCGCAGAGAGAATCGACGGCTGGTGGGGGCCGAAAACGCCCGGAATCAAGGGTTTTGCGGTTTTTCCCGATGAGGATTTCGGCGGAGACATGCTTTTCCGGTAAAAGTAGCGAGAAATAAAGGAGGAGTGAAGGATTCTCCGGCGAAAGTAAAGAAGTTCACAGAGGAAAAGAGAGAAAATCGGAGAACGGAAAACACAAGCACAATTGGGGATTAAGAGTGAAAGAGAGAAGTCGAGTTTACCTTTATACACGGAACCAGGGAGTAATGATTACCTGGGGAAGTGAAAGGTCTCGCACTGTTTTCTCTCTCTCTTATAGTTAACACGCCACCTAGTGGGGCCCCGAGGCTTGTTAGGGAAGGCAAATCCTATCATTACCATGATCAAATCGTGGAGATATGGGGAATATTCAGTTTCCCGAAATTGATCGCTTGAAGGTTAAAAGTCCCCCGAACTGTTCAGCTCGGGAGACTTGGGGGGCAACTGTTATACCCACGATCTGTCATCTCGGACAATAGGCAAGAAGGCCAGGGTCGGGTTTGTCTAATGGGCTAAGAGCGTATTACTGATCGGCCCATCAGGCCTGGAGAAAGGAAGAGAGCGCGGAGATGCTTCGTGGTTCAGCTCGCAGCTCGGGCCCGGTCAAAGATTCCCGCATTCAAGAGGATTAATTAGACCGCACAAATCGTGCCCTATTAATTGTGCATTGATTGGGCAATAAATTGGTCGGTATAAATATGTAAGGGGGGTGTCACTTGTAGGGGATCCGGAATTTCACCAAAAAACAGCAATACAAATTCAAATACTCAAAAACTCTCTCAATTCAGTTCGGAACTACATAACGGCGATAGGCTCCTCCACATTTAAATCACTTCGGAAGGAGAAGCTTGTTTTCAGTTCTCACATTTGGCGCTAGAAGGAGGTGATCTATCGCCTGACTCTCGTTAGCACCGACTTCATATACAAATCCGCTACACACAACCACCGCTATGGCAACCAACTCTCCCAGTCATGTATCCCTGGAGGTGATTCAGAAGTCTTACAGGACTTGTCTGAGAAGTCTGATCGTCAGCAAGCCGCCTCCGCCGCTCTTACCGAACGTTTTGACAGCCTGGAGGGTCAGGTCTCCACCCGTTTGNATCAAGGGTTGGGAGATAGTCGGTCGTGGGTCGGTCGTCGGTCGAGGGTCGAGAGATGGTCGGTCGTGGGTC
>NW_010921834.1:14767-14906 GCF_000633955.1 Camelina sativa
AGGGTCGGTCGAGGGTCGGTCGTGGGTCGGTCGAGAGTCAATGAAGGGTCGATGAAGGGTGGGTCAAGGGTCGAGGGTCGAGAGATGGTCGGTCGTGGGTCGAGGGTGGAGAGATGGTCGGTCGTGGGTCGAGGGTCGA
>NW_010921834.1:18903-19604 GCF_000633955.1 Camelina sativa
AACTCCGGAATCGACGAGCTCATCAGTTGACAATCAAGCTGTTATCCCACATACTACTTTGGGCAGTGAGAGTTCTAACAACTGGGGGGCAGGCGATTGGCGGAGCCCGATCTGGGCTTACTTGCAAAAAGGAGAACTCCCAGCTGACAAATGGGCGGCCAGGAAACTCAAGATTGTCAGTGCGCGGTATTGCTTCTACAACGGAATACTCTTACGCCGAAGTATAGCTGGTCCTTATCTAACATGTGTTGCCGGCAAAGAACCCGCGATGCTAATGCGAGCTGTTCATGACGGTCCCAATGGGAATCACTCCGGAGGACGGACTCTGGATTTCAAAATCAAAAGGCAAGGCTACTTCTGGCCCACTATGGTCACGGACTGCGAAAATTATTCTCGAGCTTGTGAGAAATGCCAAAAGCACGCCCCGTCAATCCACCACCCTACCGAGCTCCTGTCTTCGGTGTCCGCACCTTACCCATTCATGAGGTGGTCTATGGACATAATTGGTCCATTGCATCGGGGACCAGGAGGAGTTCAGTACGTGCTCGCTCTTACCGATTATTTCTCTAAATGGGTGGAAGCAGCGGCCTACGTTAAGGTAACAAGTGAAGAAGTGGAACAGTTCGTGCTGAAAAGTATAATTTATCGCTACGGTGTTCCCCGCGAAATCATCACGGACAATGGCCCACAGTTCATCTCCT
>NW_010921834.1:26373-26696 GCF_000633955.1 Camelina sativa
GAAGAATCAAATCTAGTCGGAGACTTACAATGTTTTCATCTTTGAAATGTTTTGTAGCGGGGGAACTGGAGATCCTGGTCCAGGCAAGTCGCTGATTCTCAGCTCCTCCAACTTTGTGAGACCAGCAATAGAAACAGGTATGGGTCCTGCTAAACCACTTGATCAAGGGTTGGGAGATAGTCGGTCGTGGGTCGGTCGTCGGTCGAGGGTCGAGAGATGGTCGGTCGTGGGTCAAGGGTCGATCGCGGGTCAATCGAAGGTCGAGAGGGTCAATAAAAGGTCGATCGAGGGTCGAGAGGGTCGATAGAAGGTCGGTCAAGGGT
>NW_010921835.1:0-13843 GCF_000633955.1 Camelina sativa
CGACAGTGTATTTACAAAAACAAGAAACCAATTTGTAGTATTCAAACTCGAAAAAATCTCTCAAATAAAAAAATTTAATTATTTTCTTTTTTATATATTCATATACAAGCAACAAATGACAAAAATGCTCCCTCTAACTGTGAAAATGCACTGAATCATAAATTAACCAATATATGGACTTATTATAGAAACCCCCCCCCCAAATCTCTCACCCAACACCATATTATTGACTATATATGTTACTCTCATATCGACTCTGTTCCATCGACTCTGCTTCTCTTGCTCCGGTGCTTTCCATATCGGTGGCGCCTAGGGATTCCACCAAACGTGACTGGATCATAAACCCTAAGCCTTTGAGCCTCAGCGGGATTTACCACACACTCTGATAAAGCAACCTTGTACCTTGTCCGATCGTAGCAATACGAGTAAGTCATGTGTTTCCTTCTGAAAATATCCATTTTACTCCTCTGTGATGGGGTGATCTCCTGTGCCGCACGGATATCCTCGGCCGCTCCTTCATCACACCTCGGAAACTGCTCGATTGGGTCCACAGGGCAGCCGTGAAGGACTAGATCAGAGAACCGTGCAATGTAAGGCGCATATTTGTAGTTTACACCGTACTTGCCACCATTAGTCGCCCATTTAGAACCGTCCCATATTGTTGTGTATAGAGACATCGGCTTTGATGGGAAGTCACCGCCCATTGAAGCTGTACGTTTGACCTCTCTGATCGGAACATTGTCTACAAAGAATCTGCATAACCAAAAAGAACAACTCTGATCATAAAAAATAATAACGAGGGACAAGGATTCAATTAGCTATAAAGAAAAAAACATATGTCCGTTAAGTAAGTTTGATTTTGATCAATATCCTAAAACTGTAAGCATAGAAATATAACATTTTTGGCATAAAAAAATATCCAGCTTTTGATGAACTAAGTAAAAAGATTCTCAACTTGTGATTTTTGGACCCCCAAAGGAAAAAAAACATACTCTTCTCTATGGGGTCATTGTTGATGCCAAAAAATCGAAAGCTGTAAACCATTTTGGGGGCTCACACACACTTGAAATTGACAGGAACAATACAACCAAAAGCAAATGATGTCCCCAAGCATCACAAAACTTTCCACAACAAGGAAAAAAATTAATACCCAACCAAGAAATGTGTAGCAATTTTTATCAACAAAAAAGATCCGCCCATCATTAAAAACCCCACTTGAGTTTCCTTAAATAGAAGATGACATTATTGAATCCAGAAAGCTTAAATTCAAAATGGGGTCTAGAGCCTAATCTCATTTCAAAACTCTTAATTGAGTTAATAACAAACACAGAGATTAAGAGAGACTTTTAGTTTATACTTACATGATGTGAGAATCAGACCAGAGGATACTGTATTGATGAAAATCTTCAGTTGGATCAAACCAGAGATTATATCTCTCTTCTCTTCCTAAATGAGTGCTTCCATTACCGTAAATGTTTGTCTGAATCCTCCATTCTTTTCCTCTAATGTTACCAAGAAACTCAAAATCAATCTCATCATGGTTCTTCTCATACATATCTCCATTGGACATCTGAAACCATACCAACCCAAAATAAAAATCATTATTACTTAATACTAATCCCAAATCAATAGTGAAATTAATCATATTTATGGAAAAAAGATCCTTATTTGGTTAATCCTAACAATACCCAACAGCTACAAAACTGTGAATCTAAGCTAAATTAAGGGTTTTGAACTTACATAAAAGGCAACAACAACACCAGCTGAATAATCAGAAGGTAATTTGATAGAAGCACTGAAGAACCCATGCAAGTAAAGATCATTTGAAGCAAACCCAGAACCTATAAAATAAACTAAATCATCATCATCATCATCATCACTAAACCGAGAAGAACAATGAAAAAGATCAAATAAAAAAAAAACAGAGGAAGATTAAAAAAAAAAGAATCGTACCGCTTCTTTCATCGAGCGTTAACCGGACAGATTTGCCATCTTTATGAACAAACAAGTTCTTGTCACCGAAAAGCTGAGTGTAACCTTCTTCAAAAGATGTGATTGGAAGGTTTTGAATAGCGAACCCAGAAACTAAACCGGAAAACAGAGACATGAAAACCAAGAAACGACTCAAAGTTTCCATCTTTTGTACTAAAACGCTTCTGTGTGTGTATGTGTAGATTGATAGCGTTAAGAGATGATAGCTTGCGTAGGAAAGCTATGGAGGTTTAGAGAGAGAGAGAGAAGGAGACGAAAGGCTCAATGAAAGAGAGAGAGAGAGTGAATATGGATTCCATCTGTCTTTTGGGTTGTTTATATTTTCGATTTTTTTTTCCTTTTTCTGTAATCATGATTAATGAATTTTTAATTTTACGCGGTGGTGTGGTGACATTACAAGGCAACAAAATCTTTTTAACGAAATCTAAATAATTTTCTAATCAAAAATGATAAATTGTTATAAATTATTTGTATGTTTTGGATATAGTAATTTGGTATTAGTTTCCGATAATTTTGTAATTTTTATATTTTCCTAAAGTACACAGATATTTAACGTAAACCATATTACTAAATGATAGTAATAAATCATGTTCTCTAATATTATATCATGGTTCGTTTTTAGCATATGATTTTCTTTGGAGCGATATTTGTATTTTTGTCACATTGTCGAGATATTTGTATTCAATGGTTTTCATTCCACGAGAAGTATTTTTCATTCCACATTTTAGTTTTGCAATAACAGTGATCGATCACCTAAATACGTTCAGACGAAAATAGTATACTAAATTTACTGCTAGTCTAGTAATGAATTAATAATCATAAATCATATTACTATAGTTCTTTGTGTAGATACATATTCTTTTTTTGGTTTACAGACGAAACTATACTAATCTGTGACCTCCGATACTTATACTTTTAAAATATCATAACAATAAAATATTATACATATATAAAATAAAAATGATGGATATATAAAAGACGACGAGAGAAAAACAAAGAGAAGCAAGAAAGCATGAGAGGTTTTGCTTCTTACACATGTGTCCCGACAAATAGTCACAGGTGCTGTGTCAGCAGCTCTATTCACCCAACACCTTCAAAATTATAGATTTAACAAACATGTTGCAAAATTATAAATTCCGTAAGCAAAACTGTAAACAATATTTTCACAAATCTGAAAAGAATGATATAAAACCCCACAAAAGAAAGAAAAAAAAACATTAAAAAATGGCCTCATGGTACAAACATTCATGGTAAAAATATATGAATGTATTTCAAAATTGTGTGTTTTTGGCTTTTCTAGAGGTTTCTTTGAGAAGGGATAAAGTGTAAAATACCAAATGAAAGCTCATAATACAAAACCAAAAAGAAAAGAATATCATTTTTTTTTTTGAGTTGTCTAATAAAAAAGCTGTGGACCATATAGATCTCTCCTCGAAGACAAACGGGGTACATTTTAAGAAAAGGTGAATCATTTGAGCTTTTTAATTTATTTTAAAATTTTTGAGACTTTCGGAGTCAAAAATAAAAGGCGTATCATTGAATTTTCAATATTTAATTAGTATTTTAGGGGGTGTTATTGGAGAAGTAATTTATAAATCTATATAAATTGTAAATTCTAAAAATCAAAATACATGGATTTTGAAATAACATGTTTTATCCTTGGATTTGAATCCTTCTATTTTACACTTTCAAATCCATTCAAATCCATTTAAAACATAATGTGGATTTTGAAATCCAAAAACAAATCATTGAATGAATAACATGGGATTTTAACAAGTATTTGTAAATAATGGAACCAATAACACATCATTTTGATAAGTATTTTGAAATCAATGATTGAATAACACATGATTTTTGTCTAGATTTCCAAATCCATTAAAATCATAGAACCAATAACCCCTCTTAATTTTTAATTAATTGAAATTTCCCATAAAGCGCATAACGAAGTAAATAAAAGTCAGATTGGGTAAGCCGTCCCATTACGCCGTCCCTTTGATACATATGTCCAAAATACCCTTTATTCACGGACACCGTCCGTTGGTGTTTTCGTAAATAAGGCTGACACTAAGAGGACAATAAGACATTTTTTCAAACGGTAAGACCATCTTTACTCGAGTAACCCACATGGGTTACTCAAATCTTAATTAATTATATATTTAATTATAAACTAATTAAAATAACTCACTTAGAAACTTAAACAAAATCAATCCTCCACTAGAGAAACTCACTTAGGTTACTCAATCATTTAAATAATATTTTTTTTACATAAAATATAAAACAATAAAATATTACAAATTTAGAAATATTAAACATAAATTTAAAATAAGAAATATTAAACATATTATACATAATTCGGAAGAAGATTTATTGATGGGTTGCACCAAATTTTTGCCAAATATGCTCAATCAAATCTTTTTTCAAACGATCATGCATTTGTGGATCATGAACGTCATTTCGAATGCCCATCAAATTATGTAGATTTGTTTGTCTATCTGTAGAATACGATAGATCAACATGAGAAGTTCCGCTTCCTTCTCCGTGATAGAACTCTGATGGTTCATAGAAATTGTAGGTATGTCGTTTGTCTTCCACTATCATGTTATGCAATATGATACATGCTCTCATTATTTTCCCTATTTTCCTTTTATCCCAAAAAAGTGCTGGATTCTTCACGATCGCAAATCGAGCTTGCAAGACTCCAAAGGCACGCTCTACATCTTTCCGGCATGCTTCTTGAAATTGAGCAAAGAGTTTAGCTTTTCGGCCACGTGGTAGTGTAATTGATTGGATGAAAGTTGCCCAGTTGGGATAGATACCGTCAGTGAGGTAATACGCCATTTCGTATTGATGTCCATTGACAACGTATGAAACTCTTGGAGCTCGGCCCTCTAAGATATCATCAAACACCGGTGAGCGGTCCAAAACATTGATATCATTTAACGTACCCGGTGGTCCGAAAAATGCGTGCCAAATCCATAAATCTTGGGATGCCACTGCCTCTAGTACGATTGTCGGTTTTCCAGATCCACGTGAATATTGTCCTTTCCATGCAGTTGGACAATTCTTCCACTCCCAATGCATACAATCTATGCTCNCATTGATATCATTTAACGTACCAGGTGGTCCGAAAAATGCGTGCCAAATCCATAAATCTTGGGATGCCACTGCCTCTAGTACAATTGTTGGTTTTCCAGATCCACGTGAATATTGTCCTTTCCATGCAGTTGGACAATTCTTCCACTCTCAATGCATACAATCTATGCTACCCACCATTCCGGGGAAACCGCGTTGTTCTCCAATATTTAGTAATCTTTGGAGGTCTTCCGCTGTAGGTCGTCTGAGGTAGACGTCTCCAAATAGATTGATAACTCCGTCTACAAATTTTTCAAGGCATTTGTGTGCGGTTGTTTCAGCTAGTCGTAAATATTCATCCAGCAAATCTCCCGAACATCCGTATGCCATCATACGGATAGCTGCAAAACATTTTTGAAGTGCAGAAAGACCGAGCCTTCCAATAGCATCTCGTCTTTGTCTGAAGTACGGGACTCCATTCTCAATAGTACTAACGATGCGTTCGAACAATGTTTTGTTCATTCTAAAGCGACGACGGAACATAGCAGGAGTGTAAGTCGGATTCTCACCAAAATAATCATTCCATAGTTGAGTGTGGCCTTCTTCGCGGTTTCTATTTATGTGCACTCTTCGGAATATTGGAGCTGGTGGTTCTTCCTCTTGAATCCCTTCCACTATACTATCAACTTCTTCCTCTACCATTTCATCAACTTCATGATCAGAACTCCAATTAGACATTATTAGTCAAATTGGTTTAGTTGTGAGGCTTAGAAGAAGAAATGAAAGCTGTTTAGTTGTGAGGTTATTGGAAGTTGGGTTTTTTTTATGGTTTATGGAAAGATGTTAGTTTTGTTTTGTCAATGAGAAGAAGAAATGAGAACAAGAAATTAGAAGAAGAAATGATAAGATAAATGTTTATTTTGTTTTAAAGAGGAATAAATGAAAAGGAGAAATGAGAATGAAGCGGATGAAGTAGCAAATAAAATTGAACTTGAACCTTCAATATATAGAACTTACAAGCACAATCAATACCGACACAAGTTACAAACACAATCAATACCGACCACCCGTGAATGACACTAAAAACAACCAACACATTCACGGGTTGCAAACAGTCCATTCAACAAACAAAAGCCGACCACAAGTAAACAAAAGAGACACCCGTGAATGGAACTAAAAAACAACCAACAGATTCACGGGTTGTTAACAGAACACATCAATACAAAACAAAAGACAGCTTCCATTTGCTTGACTACCAACAACTTCCATTCATTTGACTACCAACATGTTTCACTTTAGACGGCAACGAGACAGCTTTATATGTCATCCCAAAACCTGAAACAAAAGAAGAACACAAGTTAAACAATAGTTAAACAATTGTAAAACAATATTAAGACAATAGTTAAACACAAAACCTGAAACAAAAGAAGAACACAAGTTAAACAATAGTTAAACAATTGTAAAACAATATTAAGACAATAGTTAAACACAAAACCTGACAACCAAGACTTAAACGGGTGTTAGTTCAACATTTGATCAACAAGTTTATCTCTAAGTAGGACTTCAGCAGGTGTTAGTTCACTCTTGTTAAGTAGGCTGTCTAGCAATCTCATTTTGCCGTGCCTCTCTTTAGCCGCCTGTTCTTGATCCTTCATTGCTATTATTCTATCCAACTTACTGACAGAACCATCATCCACATCAATACTAACTGCAGGTTTCTTTCCTTTCTTCTTGGCAGCTTTAACTCCCGGAGGCCTCCTCTCGTCTCCACCATTGCTCGAAGGAGCTGAGAAATCTCCTTCAGAAGAAAGCTTAGTCCGCTTAGTTTGAAGGCTGAGAAGGGAATCCAGGGCTAAAGTTTGAAGGCTGAGAAGAGAATCCATGGCTAAAGTTTGAAGGCTGAGAGTTGAATCCAGGGCTAATGTTTGAAGGCTGAGAAGAGAATGGATTACTAAAGTCAATAGGCTAAGAGGATTGGGTGGAAATAGGAGGAATAGGATTATCAGAACAGTTGGATTCTTTTTGAGAATTCAAAAGACCAACAAAATTTTGATCCCAAAAACGATAAGGGTTTCTAGGATCCATTGCTAGTGTTAGTGTAAGCTGAGAGTTTAGGTTTGTGAAAGCTGAGAGTTTAGATTTGTGAAAACAAAGGGTTTGGAGAGATAAACGTTAAGAGTTTGGATTAATGTTTAACAATGGTCATTTATATTGACCTCAAGGTTTATGTGAGTTGAGAGTTTAGATTTTTTAGCTAAAGAGAATAAAGGTTTATTTAGCTAAAGAGTAATGAGTGTTTTAGTACTAAAGAGATATACTTTTCAGTATATCTCTATGAATAGACCGATTGAAACACTTTTCAGTAAATCTTCTTGGGTAAAAGTTTTCAAAAAGCTGATCTTTAAAGTCAATACTAAATTCAAACTCAATCATATAGGTTTTGGATAATTTTACACACAAACTCAAAGTTAAACAATTAATCAAATATAAAACCAAAAATCAAACTCAACCACTTGATCAAACAGCATAACAACACTTGAGTAAATTTAAGACACACATTGTTTTGGAAAATTTTAAACCCTTGAGCAAATTTTTAAACAAACACGGTTCATCACATATCAAATACAAAAACACACGGTTTGATGTTCAATTATTTTTACCGAACCTCAAACATTCTCAGCATCAAATACAAACAGCTACACATGAAGACAAAGACAAACATAACACTTCAATCATTCTTACAATCTATAACACTTACAGAATATAAAAAAGCTACACAATCTATAACATTTAACAACTACACATCAAGACAAAGACAAACATAACACTTCAATCATTCTTACAATCTATAACACATAGACAAACATAACACTTAAAGAATATAAAAAAGCTACAAATTCATCACAAACACAAACTCAAACAAAACCAAACAACAACAAAATGAAAGCTAGAGTAGCATACCTTTACAAGTAAGAGAATCCAACCGTGTGTCCACTTCACCTTAACCAATCTTCACCATCTAACAGCTACACATCAAGACAAAGACAAACATAACACTTCAATCATTCTTACAATCTATAACACATATACAAACATAACACTTAAAGAATATAAAAAAGCTACAAATTCATCACAAACACAAACTCAAACAAAACCAAACAACAACAAAATGAAAGCTAGAGTAGCATACCTTTACAAGTAAGAGAATCCAACCGTGTGTCCACTTCACCTTAACCAATCTTCACCATTTAACAGCTACACACAGTTTATGAAGCACCTCGCATAAAACATGACAACCGGATCAACATTGATCACACAATTACTTATACACGACATAAACTAAAACATTGTACTCCTAATATTGAGAACAAAACAAGGATTCAATCAACAATCTATAACAAAACAGACAAACATAAGATAACAAGAACATAAAAATGTACTAATCCTTGAAAAAACTATCAGACATTAACTCGATTAAAACATAAACCCAATCACCCTCCAAAAAAATTCTCAAAACCGATTGAACATCAAACTAATCTCATAATCTACGCCTAGTAAGTCAAATCGAAATAAAACATTTACCAATCTAACAATCAATCAATTAATCCGAAACCCTAACAATTATAGACAACCAAAGATTAATTTCAAATACATGCAATAAATCAGAAAGGAGAAGACGAACCTTCTATCTCCGATTCGGTAGCCAATGGACCTCACCGTTCCCTGTAGGCCACCGGAAGAATCCTCCGCCGTCGTTGTCCCACTAAAAGGAACCGCCGCCGTCTGTTGCCGTGAGAACCCAACCGTCAACTCTTACGATTGAGCCGATCTTGAAGCCATCGCGTCCGGGTGACCAAATATCCTCCAGTTTAAGTCGGAAAAATCAATAGATTCGACCTCAATCCATTGATTTTTCCGATTCGGGATGAATCGTTTCTTGATTCGCCTGACTTCTGCGAGAGAGAAGAGAGAGAGACAGTCGGGAGAAAGAGAGAAGAAATGGGAAAGAAAAAAAAAATTTATATTTTCACTCCAACCTATTACAGAATGCCACGTAGCGTTCTTAAGCTGTTGCTAAAATTGCTTCCCATGGTAACGATCCTCACCATCGTGGACCCAGAATTGGATTTTTTAATATTGTTTTGGGGCCCAAAAACATGAGTACCCATGAGAGTACCCATGAGTGGAGATGCCCTAAACAAAACCTTTTTAAAAAAACCGCGGCTGCGTCTAATGAGAATCGCGTGAAGGAGACGCCGGTTTTTTTAAATAAAGACACGTGACGAGTAAGGTGTGGAGTTAGTGGGCTTTTTTTTCTTTCAAAACACTAACATCTGGCGCCGCGGCTCTGTGCTAATGAATGCAATGCATCCTTTAAAACAGTGTCATACCGGTTACTGTGTTCTTGTGCGGGCGATAAAATTTAATTAGCAGATTTTCTTTACCTAATATATATGTGTTTGATGTAATTACATCATTGCAATTTTGAATCTAAAACATCTTCCTTGAAAAAATATTTATATAGATTTATAATTAACTTATATATTTATTTAAGCAACCATTTAAACAAATAACCCTACTCCATGTAAAATATTACACAAAATACCATTGTATTTTAATACAAAATATAATAACAAAATTTTAATATTAATTTGTTGTAACCTGAAAAATGATTATCCAAAAAAATAGTAATTATTAATGTATTAGATTACAAGAAATCATTAATAAAATAATTTCGAAATTATTTAATAAAATTATTTCAAAATTATGTAATAAAATAATTAAACAGATTCTATTTATTGTTTCAGAAATCTTAGGAAAAAATAACAAACTATTTAGAAAATTATAAAACTTAAATTTATTTATAAAACTAAGATTAAATATTTACATATCTAAATCATTTAATAATAACAAATATATATTAAAATTAGGATACAACATTGTTTATATTTTTAAAATATATCTATATACTTATTTAAGCTATGTTGTTAAAAATTTAACCAGTTCTGATGTGACATATTACGAAAATGCTATTATATTTTAATTATTCTAATAACTAACAAAAGAAAAGTTTAGATTTGTTTACAAAATAATAAAACTCTATTTATTGTTTCACAAATCTTAGGAAATAATAACAAACTATTTAATTGGCTAAAACTTAATTGTTTATACACAATATTCACTATATAAACAATACTAAGTGTATAATATTGATAATATACATAACCCAATTGTAATTTTCACCTATAAAATTAATATACAACATGTTACACCAATAACTTCAATTTGTAATTTGGTATATTAAGATCTCTAAACACGATCACATCAATTTGTAATACCAAATCACAGGTCAATACATATTTTGTTGGATTTTTTTGGCTTTATCGAATGTATAATTAACAAATTTGATATTGCACCAAACCAAAATAATAGTACCAGCTACGGGTCGAAATCAAAGAATGACCTTAAGTAAATTAACTATATGATTTTATAAAATATATAGAATTAATAAATTTTCTACTATTATTCTGTAACAAACAAATCCAAATTTACATAAATATTTCCTCAAGCTGGTAACATTATTCTACAAAATATTAACGTGTATTTATGAGTCGGATAATAAAACGGGTAATGAGACGGGTAACGAGACGCTCAAAAATTAAATTAATATCTAATACTCAATCATTGTTATGGATAATATAATTATTATATCCTTTACTCGACCCTAAAGCTGCGGGTACCTTTTTTCGGAACGGATACAAACCAAAAAACGGGTCTAATACGGGTATCGGTAGTAGTTTCCATGCCTACCTATTAATAGTTTAATATGAATCAAAATTCACCATATAATACTATATTATATAACATGTAAATAAATGATACAACAGAAACATAATATTAACAAATAACAAAATAAAATAAAAATTCTCCACGCTGGTATTCTAATACGAGTTATTATCTAGTATTCTATTATATTCGAAAGAGAAACAGACATTTTTTACAAATTAGTTGATGCGATCTTTCTCAAAAAAATAAAAAAAACAAAACTGTATAACTATAATTGGTGTGGCCAATTTTGTTTAATACAGTATGTATGTACAGTATTAAATAGGTAAATTTAACCAAATTATAGTTAACAGTAACACATGCTTCCACGTCAACACAGAGCAGCCGTTAGATCTCTACCATGCTTTCTAAGATATCTAAATATGCTGACACGTATATACTACATAACTGCCTGCGATGTAGATAACGGCAACATTAACGCCGTTAATTCATTCTTTTTTGCTGTATCAGACAGTTCTCCAATACTTAACGCGTTTATATGTATATGCTTATCCTTTCTCAGCGATAATTATTACGATCTTAATACTTTTTCATTACAATAATTAAAGGATTTAGTAGATGGGAAAATATTACTAAAATACTTCTTTTTTTGTAGTACTAATCTTATACCCATGTGTAGTTTAGTACAAGAATAATGTTTTATGCTAACGTGTACATAAGCACAAGTGAAGCTATCATCAATCTAGTAGTTTAGACTTAAGATGATCCCAATGTATGAGAATTCACGTGTGGCTTTTTGCATGGGTCTAGTCCCCACGTATCAAATCGAATCACAGCCGTTGATATCTGTATGGGGATCTTTTTACTCTTTTTTTTTGGCAAAATAATAGTAATATTTTTTGGCTTAACGAATTGGTTTACTCATATATGCTTTCATCCAACAAATGAGAAATAAAATTAGGGAATTGTATCAAACTACTAGCCACTGGGTGCATTTACGTTCAAGCTTCGCTTTATTTCCATTAATATAGAAACGTTTATATTTTCAGTCGACAATCACAATAAACTAAATAATTTGAATAACGATTAAATTAATGAAGAAAAAATACTTAACAAGACAATCAATGTTAAGATCTTTCTATTTTCTAATGATTGCAAACAATTTATTATATGTGATTAATCAATTATTTTGGTTTTTTTTTAGATTGTTCGCGTTATGTTCATATTAATGTTATGTGCTTTAAAAAAAATTAAAGTGATAAATTAATGTGATGTTTTGATTATTGGTAACTAGAATCATTGTATTTATTTTCTCAAATAAATAATGTAGGAGTATTTGTTTGAGTCCAATGGTTGATATTATCAATTTGAACCATTTATAATCGTATTTTCTGCAATATCTAAACTACCTTTGTTTCTAGGGATGTTTATAAAATATTCTCTATCAATGAGTTTTCAAATTTTTGATTAGAATTATGTTTAGTCTTCAAGAATAGGTTGATTTTTAATATCCAACGGAAAACTAAATGTTTTTCAATAAACTTTAAATTAAAACAAAAATCATAGATTGATAATTTCATAATCGGATTCAAAGACTCAGATTTTCATGTATTGTGCCCACCAAATCATAATCGGATCCAAAAATTCAGATTTTTATGTGTGGAGTGTGGTGTCCACCAAATCATGCATATCAACAAATAATTTTTAGTCATAATATCTAACACATATTCTTTAAACAAATCATGAAAGCTCAATTTGTAATTGTTTCATCAATTGAAATGAATTTATAGTTACAAATCACAACTAGCAAAATTTTATTCTATGCTGTATAAATACATTACTCATAACTCATTACTTAACACTGAAAAAGAAATTTAGGATTATATATAGAACGAGATATATTGACGTTTTGAGCTCTTTTCTTGCGAATATAAAATTTTAATATTTTTTATGTATAATCTTGATAAGCTAAATAATTTAAATAATGGCTAATAATCTACCTACAAATGAGAAAAACAAATGAATAAAATACTTAACATGAAAAATGATTCAATTTTAATAAATTTAATATAATTTGAATGATCAAAACGTTATATATGTATTTGTCCTAGTAGGTGAAAAATCAATTCAAATCAAAATTTTGGATTTTTATGTAAATGTAAAAGGAACATCCAACATAATTATTAAAATTAATACACCAAAATAGTTGTTTGAGGCGGTTCACATTAGTGTTATGTTTTAATTACTAGTGATCATTATTTGTGAAGTTGTATATTTTCTCAAAGATATATAAAAGAGTTTGTTAATAAATTTACCCAATACTTAAGATATTTTGATACTGTATAATTTTTTGCAGTATGTTTTGATGGTAATAAGTAATAAAAATTTAAACATAATTTTCTTTTATAAATTTAGAATTGTAAGAAAGATCTTTCAAAAAAAAAAAAAATATATATATATATATATATATATATATATATAACCTTTTATCAAAACGAAGAGAAAAGTCATTGAACATAACTAATCAAGAACAAACTTATTGAACTTTACATTTTCTCTTAAATACAATTGTATTATGAGCCACACATTTTTTTTTTTACGAATAGCCTTAGTGTAGTTCTTGCGGTTATGTCATCTACCATTCAAACTCATAATTAGAGTAAAAACGATCATCTTAACTGTTGTGTGAAATAAAACTAAAATACAAGTTGTTTAGGTAAATACGGAATAAAAATAAAATTAAAAATAAATAGTTTGGCGAGTGAAATTTATTCCACTTGTATCTTCTTTAATGTACTCGAGGAGTGCCATTTGTGATGTTGTCAATAAAAACTCAAAGATGACGGAAATGCCCCTGTCAGTGAAGTCATATTACCTGTCTCCGTTGGATTCTCCTACTACTTTACAAGTTTACAACCAACCTCTTTTGTCTTATTGTGTACCATACCAAACCAAATCATATTACTAGTAATCTCTTTTTTTTTTTTTTTTT
>NW_010921835.1:18185-26399 GCF_000633955.1 Camelina sativa
AAATTTGTTAATTAATATTTTGTGAGTCTTGCATTGTTATCAGGCAATATTTGTCGAGGAACTTTATAGTTCCGACATAGTCGGTTCACCATTCCTAATGTGGTGTGCAATTGAATAATAATATTCGTGACACAAACGACAAATGATAAAGCTAATAACCATGTGGTATTTAGATCAATATTCTTATATAGTCCATTATGTGAATAATTATTGCTTTGTATTTAGCTAACATGTTCCTCCTAATCGTATGTACCATATCTTTAAATAATTATTATATGTAAGAAAATGAATAAACGATACTTGGTGTGTCTCTCTCAAACGGTTATATCATTAACAAGAATTTAGGATAAGCAACATATACCCAAAATGATGCAAAATATTATTCTAAACTGTACTTGACGATTGTGTATATTATATTTTATTTGAAATTAAACCATCCTCGTATGTTTTTTTAATTTTATTATGAAAAATAATTATTTAGCGTACAAATACAAACTCAGTATTTTCTCGTATCACTTGAGCTTCAAATTTTGAATAGAAAAGATAGGCTCTATACAATCATTTATTTTCTTTTGTGTGTGATATAAAATCATATAGTATGCAAGTGGATGGATTTAAAAAAATCATTAGATTCCGCCGAACCAATGGCAATGAGACCAAAGATTATGTACTAGTGTGGTGGGGTGCGAGTTCATCAATAACAAATAGAGCACATACATACACAGAGATTATTTAATAATTGTTACTATTTTATTTTGTTCTAAAGAATTTTGGTTCTTTCTTCGTAGGTCCGTCTATAATGATATATTCCCGACATCACATACAAAGCAATCTTCGTTACAACCACTGCATCTGCATATAATACGTGTTAAAAATCAGAGTGTTGATAAATGTATCTCCAATTGCGGTATGTTTGAGCTTTGCTCAAATATTGCATAAATTGCAAGTGACACGATTTACGAATTCTTTGAACTCACAATGTGTAAAACTCGAATACGGCTTTCCGCTTTGGCGTTATCTTTCTTAATTTGCATCATTCACTATGAGAACCGAACGTTCAGTTACCAAATTAAAACCCAATTAAGAATGAAATATTTACAAAAGCTTGGAAAAAGAGATACGTCTCTCAAAACAAGTATATTGATTAAACGTATGAAATATTAAGCAGTACGTGAGTGGCTGAGTGCTAGTGGATGAATAGTTATGAATCATGATTAAGCAGTAGGGTTCATCACATCGGATGATCCCATAAACAAATCATTAGCTTTTTACCTCCAAAATTAAATCTTGATCGTTCACAACCGTGCTATCATCACTATAATCCCACTAATTAATTCTATACACATTTAGATTATGGATTAGCATAGCTAAATAAGTTGTCTAATTCGACTGTTCATTAATGTTTTTATTTGACCGCAATTTATTTTTTTATATGGTTTGTAAGTTAATAATCACTGTTACCAAGGTTTTGTTTGTAAATTACTGTTATAGAGAAGTTGACGTATACTTATAAAGCGTAGTGATTTATTGTTTCTCATGCCAATATGAATAAAAGGATCGTTTATTGACATGATAATGTCGTTGTTTGTAAGCTTGAGTTACGTGCAAGTAACTTAAATGAAATAAAATCTTTGGTTGAGATATAGACAGGCCAAGATAAGTATGAAGTCGTGTTGTGGATAGACTGTTTTTATTGTTTTGTGGATGTGAATTTTTGTCCCAACCTCAACTTGCCACGTCATCACTTCTCGAACGATTGTGTGGCAATATGCTAAGTTTCCATCCAAACCCTCGTGACGATTTTGATTTTGAACAGAAAAAAATTAATATTGAGAAGCCTACAAACTGTTTCCAAACTATAATCAATGAAGCTTCTTTATTAAAAAAAATTATAAAATAAAAATTGTTATCTTATCCATAGCTTGAAAATGTAGCTCGTGTGGACCAAAGACACCAATGGGTCCATTTTTATGTTCTTAAGAGTCAAAACATCAATCCTCAAAGTCGAATATGCATCTTATAAATTATTTTGTGTGTACGAGTAACGAGTTGAAAAAACTATAGTATTATATATCGTTTTCTCGTTATATTTAATGGTGATTTTATGTCATCGTGATAAATCGAAGTACCTTCTTAACTAGGGCGATGATGGGTCCATGCAACCTAGCAACGGAAAAAGAAAGTTTGAAATTATGATTACAAATAGGCATAGTATGTAGCTTTGACTGGTTTTTCTCTGAAGTTTAATGAATTAACAGTCTGATATGGACATTATTAAAACAAATTATATGTTAAGCAGTGACTTTTTTTTTCCTAAGAAACGAAAGATTTTCTGTGATAAATATTTACATGACAAACACATTACATTTTCTTTTAATTAATACATTTTCCATTTCATTTAGAAATTTGAGAAAGTACAATGCAAATGTTATTAGGAAAGTATGTGCAACCTCATGACAGCTGTGGACCAAAATATTAAGGCAGATTTTTTAATTTAGCATATCATTCGTCTTAACAACGTTTTACAGATGATAAGATTAGTGTAATTAGTGTGGCTGTCGCAGTAGTTGATGATTTCCTAAATAAAAATGATCAAACATTAAATGATTACTCAAATATCATATGAACTTATACTCAATATCACTATGCGTGGGATAAATCTATTTAAATAAATATTATAAGTAAAATTATTATTTGAGATTTAAAATTTGTTTGTGTAAAACAATATATGTAAGTAAAATTTGTTTTCATTTATTCACCTTGTACAGCTTTTAACTTTAACAAAAAATTTATCAAAAACTTAAATCTCAATTTTTTTGTACAACTTTTATGTACAATTCTTTTCTACAGCTTTACACTATTTTATAACAGTTTACAGCTCATTTTTTTGTTCTTTGAAATGTTGAATAGATATTAACAAAAAATAAAAAAAAAATATAAAAAATATGAACAAAACATAACTAAGATATTTGTACGTATGTGTTTTTATAACATATAAAATAGACTATTAGATATCATACCATCTATTTTTTTTATTGTCATATTAGCATTTTGTTAGTTCATTAAAAATATGCTTTCGTATAAAATTTCAATATATGTTTTCAACTTTCATGTGGTTTTTCATTTTACTTTCAAACATCCAATACATTATATAATATTCTATTTATACAAACAAAAAATTAAGAAATATAAAACAAAAAGAATTAATAACAAACAAAATATCATAAATATTTGAATTAAAAAGCGTAAACATATTTTCAAGCTAAATAAATAACCTAACTAAAATGGTATGTGATCTTATAATTTATTATTATTTTGTGGTCTTAGACAAATGTCCTTTTTAATACTCATAAGGCACGGCACTGCGCTATTGGTTAGTGCCTTACTGATAAATTATACTACTACTAGAGTGTTATCATTAGTTGAGTTCTGCTGTTTGTATTTTTTCTCTGTTTCACATTAGGTTTTTCTATTATGCAATGTTCCCGTTTATTTTAGAACTGACATAGCACGAATATGGGCCTCAATCATTATCAAGCCCAGTAGAGCCCATACTTACAATATTTCAATAATTTATTTTCGTGTCTAAGTACATATACACGCAAGTGTATGTTGGTCGTCTTATAATAAGGTCCTTAATACGAAGTTACGAACCAACCCGTCCAATTAGGTCATCTCATGTACAGCCCACCCAATGATTAAAGTCGTAGAGAGCAAAAATACAACTCTCAAAGGTATTTTTTTTTTTTTGATAAATTATATATCAAAAAACTGTAACAAAAGTTATTAGAACGTATAGTCTTATTTTTAAGGATATAACTTACATATCATATAAGTATAAACGTAGCGGCCCAAAACAATATGATAAATTGATAACACAAGAAATTCTTCTAGGTAGAGAGATAGTATATCACTATTAAGTATTATGAGTTAAAGATTAAAAATCATCAAAACTTAAAACTTATGCTAAAAAGATAACATATATGTTTATAAAATGTGAAATGAAACCTTTTAGAAATAGATATGAGATTACGAAGATTTCTCATGTCAAAATCCCAGACGATTCCATGAGATATGACATGTTAGGGCATGATTAGTGGTGGTTACTCATGTTGATGCTTTTATTAAACAAATAATTAAAAGAAGAGAGAGAAGAAAAAAAATTAAGAAGCGTTACTTGCTAGAGCAATGTAAGCATCGGTATTTATGTGAAAATAGACATGTGTCATTTTTTTATTGGTATTAATATTAAAAAATAAATAAAAAAGAAAAAGTGTGTAATAAAATTATTTGTTTTAGTTGTTGTGAGAAACGATTCATCGTTCTCTGTTAAAGATGGTCTTAAAGCTTAGTAATTGCCAGTTAAGGTGTCAACAATAGTCAACTACTATAGGGGATTCAAACACTTGTCTAGCTCCTAACCCTAAAATAAGTCTTCCAACACTAGTAAACGACCTAGTATACATTTAGGCAGGAAACTTCAGGCGTTCGTTTTTTGTTATTCATGTACATGAACAATCTTGATTCTTGAAAACAAATACTGTATGAAATATTTTGTGTGTCATTTTGAGTGTGAAATCTTTGGATTTTTTCACCTAATTACGTACAATAGCTTTTTCTTGGTCAAAGAATCATTGATCGATGTTGATTTATGAGTGATAATTGTAGACGTTTAACATAGGATATCATATTTAATGAATGTAGTTGATCTTATCTCTATAGAATATTCTATTCGACTTTTGAATTACGATTGATTGAGATAGTAATTATTAAATCGTGATTGTTTATATAACCTTTGGAAAAAAAGGACGAATACACTAGTCTTGCTTTTTTGACTCATAATAGCGAACACGTTTGTGTGAATTTTCTAATAAGTTATTAACATTTACTAGTACAAAATAGATTATAATTAACTAAAGAAATAAATATAACCAAATTAATTTATAAAATAATGTGGGTCGGTTTTTGTATTATTATGTATACTATTAGTTAATTGGTTTAATGAGGTGATTGTCGAGCATGTGATTACCAAAAACATAATTAGAGAGTAAATACAAACACTAGAAAAAATAAAATATGTTACAAAATCTTATAAAATACTATAATTAAAAGAGGATATTTTGTAGCCACTAAATGATTTTAATGATATAAAGTCAACATGAATCTCACATGGCCGACACACACACATTTTGTTAGCACCACTTCCTTTATGTACCCACCTTTTTTACCCCCTCTTTGTGTACTACTAAAATCCCACATATTCTACTTTTTACATCTTTGAGAATAAAGGATTAAAATTAGCAAAACTCGTCGAAAAAAATCGTGTGTCCTACATGAACATAGATGCTTTATATGAATCGAACGCCGGAAAATTATAACTTTATCAAAAACTCCGCATTATCTTTAATTTCATTTAATCTTTATCACACTTTAGTTCAAGGTTTTTTAATTAATTAGTCAGTGCATAGGAATGATTGGTTTATGCTCATATGCTAAATGCTAGATTAATAAAAAAACGCGTTTCGCACTTAGTCTCGAGCCCGAGTAACGTTCAAGATATTGGAGCACATTTAGGATTAGTTTGTTTAACTTTGCCAAGTCTAAAAAGAAGAAATTTGTCTTCTAAAAGATCAATGATCATACAAGTCAATAAATATGCAGAAACATGTGCCACACGTGGTTAGAGAACCAACAACGATATCGATGTATACGTGTTTCCAAAAATCGCAGAGTTCGCTACAACCAAAACGTATTGACAAATCCAGTGAAAAAGATGTTGTTTTCTCCAAAATATGTTGATTTTTCTCCAGTATCATATATGGTCATTTACTTTGTGGTCTAATTTGCGCTAGAGACATGAGTAGCAATATTGTCGCCAACACCACAATAAAAGGTCACATTCTTCATCAAGTCAGCATTAACATCAATCCAAAACAAGTTGCGGAAGAAAAAAACTATTTAGGCGGAGGACTTTTTTAATAAAAGGATAAAATTCGAGAGTAATTATGAAGAATACGTTTCATGTAAGGTGAAACTAAAAATGAGATTGGTCAGACTCCATATCATACAAAAGTATGTCCATCGATGTAAAGAGAAAGGGGAAACAATGCTCTATATATGTCAAACCTATCGCTTTTTTTTTTTTTAATTTATTAGACATTTCCCTAAACAAACCATAAATAATTATTAACAAAAAAAAAGGATATTTCCATCGACACATTTCTCAATTTTCAAAACAAAAATTTACAATGCATTGACTAATAACACATTTGTATTTTCTTTGTAAGGGTTTTAACAAGATGTTTGTCCATGGAAAAAGTTGCAAAAATGCTGGCGGCTACAAAACAAACTTATAAATATTGTTTTAGCAATAGTCAACAGTTGAATCTGGTACCCATGGAAGAAAAGAACACATTAGAAACTCATTCACACAGTTTTAAAAGAATTCTATAATCCATCATCCATGCACCAACCAAAAAACTCATGCAAAATATGCAACTACTAGTAGTCTCAAGTTTTTTACACGTGTGACATATCATGGGCTTTATGGGTCAGGCCCATATTACATAGTAATGTCAGGGGGGTGCAATTTCGTAAAAAAACGAGGCTACTAAAATGCCTTAATGGGGCCAGATCTGCGCTTTGTCGCGATGTCATTATCGGCCAAGATATGCGATAGCGACCTTCGTACAAAGTCTCTCCCTCTCTCTCTCTCTCTCACTCACCCTATTCCTATTTTTTTCCTTTTTTCTTTCTAAAACATGGAAACGTTTTATTTCTAAAATCTTATAAAACTTCTCTATTTATGAGAAGGTGAAGAAATAGATACTACTAATAATAGTTTTGCAAAAACATACTCCACTTAAGTTTAATAAATTTAGAGGGGTATATTCAATCTAATATTTCAAATGATTTGAATTTTTATGAGATTTTAAATGATTTTGATGATTTTAGGGGAGTTGATATGATTTATTGTAAAATTCTTTCAAATCTCACCTAAAACCATGAGATTTGGATTTCTGTATTTTTAACTAAACAAATCCTCTCAAATCCTTCATAATCCCTAAAGATCATTAAAATCCAAATCCACAATCTATTTTGAATAACAGTGGATTTTAAAGTAAATTTTTAAATCATCAGCTCAATAACAGTGGATTTTAAAGTAAATTTTTAAATCATCAGTTCAATAACAGAAAATTTTAATAGAGTTTTTAAAATCTATAATTGAATAATATATGATTTGTAAATTTTACACAAATTACTTAAAATGTCAAGTTGAATACACACCCCTTAAGCACGTTAAATGTTTGGTAATTTTGGTAGAGATAATAAAATCCTGGTAATCTTTAATCATCTTTATTACAGACAAAAAAATTGAGGTCAATTTAATAACACAAAATAATTATAATATAGTTTCTGATAATGATGTTAATTTTATTGAGGAAATTTGTGCTAAAATAGTAACTTTTTGTTGGATGGATCATATCATGAGCCATTAAGAAAAAGTCCAAAACTTTTTCTTCTTCAAAGTTGGACTCAAGTTAGAAAGAGAAAGATAAAAAAAAAAAGAGCTACAGAGACATATATATATATATATAAATATAAATAAATAAAATTGAAAAGGAAGCTCATCAGAGAGCAAAAAAAAAAACTGATATAGACAGAGAGAGCGAAACGTATCTGGGGAAAATCTAAAAAATTCGATTTCATTTTTCTTCTATTTTTATTTTTTTACTTACTTTTAAAAGCAATAAAATCTCATTGTACATTTTACATAAAGAAGAAAATATAAACAAAAACACACAGAAGAGGAAAGAAGAAAGAGCTTGAAGAAAGAAAAAAAAAAATGAAATACAATTGAATTTGTTTCCTAAAAGTGATGAGAAGAAGAGATTTAAGGTTTTAATAATGCAATGTTCAATCCTTTCCCAACTCATTACAGGTAATGAAAATTATTATTTTTTCTCTCCATGTGCGTTTAACGAAAGTTTCGGTNTGAGAAGAAGAGATTTAAGGTTTTAATAATGCAATGTTCAATCCTTTCCCAACTCATTACAGGTAATGAAAATTATTATTTTTTCTCTCCATGTGCGTTTAACGAAAGTTTCGGTTTTTTTTTTTTAGTTGTTGTTGTTGTGTGCTTCGTTGTTTGTTCTTCTGGTGTTTGTGTGTTCTTTGGTCAAAGCTTCAATTGTTATTTTAAAGTTGTTGGAT
>NW_010921836.1:0-1234 GCF_000633955.1 Camelina sativa
CCACTTTGACTTTTTGTATTTTTAGGGCTTCCACCTCACCTCCTATACAAGGCCCTTGTAGTTGCGGCCACCAAAGAGTCCAGCTTTTTAGAGAGTCTAAAACCTAGTTTTTACCTTTTTTAGATATTATTCCTTTTGCACTTTTATTTTATTTTTTTTAGATCTTGTACTTGTTTGAGAGAGAAAGACTAGATTCTTATATTTTGTTTGTTTCATAACTTTCAAAGTATTAAGATTTCGAGTTTTATTCCTTCATCAATATTGTAGATCTCTGTTTCATCTTTCTAATGATGCAAGTTTCATTATTTTCTGGGTTTTTGACATATTTCACCATGTGTTCTTGTGAGTAGTTTGTTTAGGACCTTGAGGATGGGTTAGGCTGGGTTGATCTTGTGGTTTGTTTGATTTGGTCAAGCTTGATTGTTGTAGATCTCTTCTAGGCTAGATGATCTTAATGCTGATCCTATATCTGAGAAGGTAGGGTTTGATTTCAAGCATCTTAGCATCACACCAATGTCTAAGGAGCATAGATAAGGCTAGATCTAGAGCTTACCATTAGGCTTGCTAAGAGATTAGAAGTCTTGTTTGGTTTGAGATGTATTGCTTAATGCCTGCTTGTGTAGATTCTTTTCTTTGTGAGAACAAGTCTAGAAATGCATAGGTTTGATTGTTTCTTGCCATGAGAGTGGATTAAACATGTCTTAGAATAGTATGTCTAGAGATCAGCTCAAAGTTTGCTTGAGATTTGTTGACCAAGTTAGATAACCACAATGATTAGCTCAGCCCATGAATCCCTCCTCAAGGCCTTCTTTGTTTATTGAAATCTTAGTCTAAATATCATTGCTTGCTTGTTGTTTGATTAGTTTTAGCATTGCTCTGTTTTTCTTGTGTTGCTCTGTTTTCACGTTTAAGTCTAGCTCGACCACGTACTCGACCTACACTCGGTCGAGTGCTGCTCGAGTTCATCCCCAGAACTTGTGTTTTTGATTTGTGATTGTCTTGTTTCATTCCTGTTTCATTTCCATTGCATTCACATAGTTTCCTCTTCATTACTTATCTTGCATTATTCATTAGCATAGTGTCTATCTCTGTTCTAGTTTCTTTATAGCTTTAATTTGTCTGTTCTGTTTGCATTTAGTATCTTGTTCTAGTTGTTTTTACTTTCTGCATTTCATATCTCATTTTAGGATTGTTAGTGACAAACAATCTTTACAATTGGCTTGACTTAGACTCA
>NW_010921836.1:2485-3353 GCF_000633955.1 Camelina sativa
CTTTTCTGCTATAGAGTAGGGCATGACACTAACAGATGCTCCAAGATCACACAAGCATTTGTTGAAGTGAAGGTAGCTGATGGAGCAAGGTAGATTGAATGGACCTTGATCTTCAAGTTTTGTTGGTACAATAGCTGTCCCAATCTCTTCTTGATCTCTCCTGTTTTGATTCTGAGCTTTCTGCTTGGATATGTCAAGTAACATGCCTTTGTAGAGAGGATATGGGGCATATTGTTCCAAAGCTGGTCCTCTCTCCTCTTCCTTCTCTTCAATGACAACCTCATGTTGAATGGCCCTCACTTCCTTCTTTTCAATCATAACCTCTTCCTTTAAAGCCATGACTTCTTCCTTCTCAATGACTTCCCCTTGTTGTAAAGTTAACTCCTTCTCTTGTTGCAAAGCCAACTTTTCCCTTTTCTCAATAATTTCTCTGATTTCTTTCAGCTTTTGTGCTTTGAAACGTCCTGGGAATGGTAGAGGTGGTTTATAAGCAGGAGGAATGTACTTAGCTGGCTTAACAGCTTCTGGGACATCAGCTCGACTGGAAACTCGATCAGTCACCCGATCGTGTGTGTGTTCGAGTGGGGGGTCGAGTTCTTTGTCAACTTCAGCTTGTTTTGCACAATCTTCACTTTAAGCTTCAAGAAATGACCAATCCTCCCCAGTGTTAACTTCACTGTCCTCAGTGACAACTGCCTCATTGAGATGAATGGCCTTAGCAGTGCATTCCCTTGGGTGTTGAAGTTGGTTTGGTGTAGGAGAGGAAGTAGAAGCCATGCAACTCTCCATGTTCGTGATTGTAGAGCTCAGTCTCTCCAACTGGTTATTCAGTCCAGTAGAGTAAGAATTCAACGTTTGGTGCAGCTCA
>NW_010921836.1:6340-20363 GCF_000633955.1 Camelina sativa
TAGGATCATTTGAGTTTAGAATGATAGGATCAAACACTTGGGTTACTTTTGGGTAGACAAGGTTTTGTTATTGTATGTGTCTAAGTGTTCTTACCTTAATCCATTTTTCTAAAGCTCAATCCATTTTTTATGAGAGAACCTTGATATTGATAAGCCCCACTCTAAACAGAGATCATCATTGTCTCTAAACCTTTATATCCAAGCCAAATGAGTTTAAAGCATTGCATAAGATTGATCCATTTTCTTGATTAAATGAATGTTAAAGAAAATGGTTGATTTGAATGCATTGGACATCTAAGGCTCAAATCAGTAAAGGTTGTGATAGGTTTGTCTAAAATCTTTAAGTACAGCTCATTCAACTTGCATCATAGTACTAGGAACTTGGACATTGATTATAGCTGGTTTATTTGCAAGCTTTAGGAGCTGAGATCCCACTTTCAACCCTCATCTACCTTCTTATGTCTTGTTTATTTGCTTGAAGGAAAGCAAAAACTAAGTTTGGGGGTGTTGATGTTCATATATTTTACCCTGTTTTCCCTTAATATATTCACATCTTTTTTATCCTGTGCTATCCTTTTTGACCATTATTGCATAGTTTTAGGATTGTTCTTGCACTAGAGTGTAGTTGCATTGCATTTGCATCTTTTCTTGCATAAACAGGTGATTTTGGAGCCTAAGGAGCATGGAAGAAATGCTGAGGAGAAGTGAAGCAATCATGAGGAGAAAGCAAAAGAGTTAAGGCTGGAAAACCAAGGTCCGGAGTCCCCCTCGACTGCCCAATCGACCAGACACTCGACCATGTGCTGAGAGAGACTCGACCGACTGGAAGGAGCACAAGAAAACCCAACTCAACCGGTCACTCAACCGAGCACCGGGTCGAGTTGGGCGAGCCGCCTGGCTATTTTGTCTTTTAGCATTTTTAGGGTTTCCCCTCCTTTTTCCTATTTAAGGACCTTGTTCCCTGCAGCCACCAGAGAGCAGTTTTTTTAGATATTCTCAAACATAGTATTTTACCCTTTTTTGGGAATTTATGTTTTTTGCACTTTTATTTTCTTAGATCTTGTACCTCTTTTGAAGGAAACAACACAAGATTCTTCATACTTGTTTGTTTCATAACTTTCAAAGTATCAAGAATTCGAGTTTGATTCCTTCTCCAATATTGTAGATCTCTGTTTTATCTTTCTAACCATGCAAGTTTCGTGATTTTCTGGGTTTATGACTTTGCTGTTCATCATGTGTGATTGTGAGTAGATTCCTTAGCTCTTAGGGATGGTTTAGGCTGGATGGATGTTGTGGTTATGTGATTTGGTCAAGATTGATTATTGTAGATCTCTTCTAGGCTAGATGTTCTTAATGCTGATCCTATAACTGAGAGGGTAGGGTTTGATTTCAAGCTTCTTAGCATCACAGTAATGTCTAAGGTGCATAGATAAGGCTAGATCTAGAGATTATCATTAGGCTTGCTAAGAGATTAGAAGTCTTGTTTGATTCTTGACATATTGCTTAATGCTTGCTTGTATAGATTCTTTACTTTGTGAGAACAAGTCTAGAAATATATGAGCTTGATTGTTTTTGCCATGAGAGTGGATTAACATGTTCTTAGAGATTAATGTCTAGAGATTAGCTCATGTTGATTGAGGTTTGTTGATCAAGTTAGATAACCACAATCTAAGTTCAGCCCATGAATCCATCCCTAAGACCTTCCTTGTCTATTGATTTCTTAGTCTAAATCCTGTTGTTTGATCGTTGTTTGATTTACTTTTGTCTTGCTCTGTTTTGTCTGCATTGCTCTGTTTTACGTTTTTGTCCAGCTCGACCCTGCACTCGATCTACACTCGATCGAGTGCTTGCTCGAGTTCATTCCCAGAACTCTTGTTTATGATTTGTGTCTGTCCTGTCTTGTTTCTTATTTCATTCTAGTTGCATTTCTGTTGCATTCATTTAGTTTCCTGTTCATTACTTTCCTTGCATTAGTTCATTACCTGCATTACTATAGTTTGATATCTGTTCTAGTTTCATTACTGCCATAATCATTCTGTTCCATTACATTTAGTATCTTGTCCATTCAGCTTTTACATTCTGCATTTTACATTCTGCAATAGGTTGTTAGTGACAAACACCCTCTATAATTGGCTTAACTTAGACAAGTATTGCACACCTTGATTGCTTGCATTCACTCATTTAGGATTGATACCTCTTATACTACAATTACATAAGGGGAATTGAAACACCCTGCTTTCACCATTGTTCATCATAATCATCACATCATTCATTCACATTCCATTTCACACACACACAAGAAAGGAACTCGTTTCATTGCTTCAAGCCATAAACAGCCTTGCGGAGGCGAAGAACTTTGCCCGGAGCAACGATATCTTCTAGGCCCGGAGGGGGGTGCATATAGGCTTCCTCCTCGAGCTCCCTCTGAAGGAACGCATTCTTGACATCCATCTGCCATAAATCCCACGACAGATTGGTGGCAAGTGAAAGAACAACACGGACGGTGTGGAGCTTGGCGACCGGGGCGAACGTATCCGTGTAATAGGTGCCATAAGTTTGTGTGAAGCCGTGAGCAACAAGACGAGCCTTATATCGCTTCACATCACCGTTGCTTAGATATTTGATTGTGAAAACCAATTTTGAGCTGACCGCTTTCTTTCCTTTGGGAAGATCCGCCTCGTCCCAAGTATGATTGCGGATTATGGCACCAGTTTCATCGTCAACAGCATCTAACCATTCCTTGTATTCTTTAGGCTCATTATAGGTTTGAGGAAAAAACCAAGCATCGATCTTGGTGAGAAAGGCACCATGGTCTGGAGGAACAAGGTCAAGCGAACACACAGCTTGAATTGGATGAGCCACAACTTGATTATTATAGTAAACACGTTTCTCCTTCCAAGTTGACGGATGAAACTTGAGGCGTTCACTTCGTCGAGGGAGAGACACATTTGAATCTTGTTGAGGAACATCGGTTTCAGCACTTGTGTGATCACTATCATCATGGTCCGGCTCAGCGAGAGTTTCATTGGGTCAAAGAACAAGTGGCTCGGGCGCATTTTCTTGTTCTTCCTCTTCAGTAGGCGGTGTAGAGATTTGCACAGGTTCATGAGAGGTCTGATCGGTATGCTCTTGGTCAGCGTGATTCGATGGAGCTGTAATGCCAAGGTGGTTGAGGAGGAACCACATGTTGGTTTCCCGATCGGAATTGGATTGAGATAGGTCTTTCAGGCTGTCCCAGTCCTTCTTCTCGTACTCGTAGTATCCTTGTTGTTCAAGGAACTTCACATCTCGTGAGATAAGTATGCCGCCAGTGGTCGGATCATAGCACTTGTACCCCTTTTGACTTGTTGAGTAGCCAATGAACATGCATTTGGTGCTTTTGGCATCAATTTTGGTTCTTTGTTCACCTGGCACCAAGACGAAGCACACACACCTAAAAACGCGTAAGTGATCCAAAGAGGGTTTAAATTGATTTAGTACCTCATATGGTGATTTTTCTTGTAAGACTTTTGCTGGCGTCCTATTGATCATGTAACACGCTGTCATCACAGCATCTCCCCAAAACCTCTTGGTGACATTGGTTTGAAACATCATCGATCTCGCCACCTCCATGAGATGCCGGTTCTTTCTCTTGGCTACGCCATTTTGTTGGAGCGTATAGGGACAGCTTGTTTGTTCGAGTATGCCATGTTTTGATAAATGTGCTTTAAGTTTGTGACTTGTGTATTTTCCTCCATTGTCCGATCTTAGTACCTTTATTTTAGCATTGAAATGATTAGTGACATAATTCTGAAAGTTAACAAATGCATCATATACTCTATCTTTAGATGGTAACAAGGTAAGCCATGTGTACTTAGATTTTTCATCAATAAAGGTCACAAAATACTTGTTATTATATCTAGATAGGCAAGGAGAGGTCCACATATCAGAATGCACTAAATCAAAGCAATGTTCATAAATGGTAGTAGATTTAGGAAAAATAGACTTGCAATGTTTACCAAGAATACAAGACTCACAACTTGAATTATCAAAGGAAACATTAGGCAACATTAATTCAAAAGCTCTAGAGTGAGGATGGCCTAGTCTAGCATGCCATACATCACTTGAAATACTACTAAGGTTCGATATAAGAGAAAATAAATTAGATGGACTTGATGAAGTTTTCTCTAGGACATAGAGATCTCCTTTAGCATCTCCTTCTCCAAGGATCTTTCCAGTCTCAATATCTTGAAAATGTACACTGTTAGGACCAAAGATTGTATTACAGTTTAAATCAGTAGTAGCTCTTTTACCTGATAAAAGATTAGAAGTAAATGTAGGCATAAAGAAAGCTTTTGAGTTCTTACCAAACAGTTTCAAGTCTCCTACTCCTTTAACCGGTATTATGTCCCCATTAGCAATAATCACATTACCTACAGCCGGTTTTATGTTGTTTATAAGACTACGGTTACTTATCATGTGGTGAGAAGCACCTGAGTCAACAACAAGAGTTTTACTAGGCTGTGAAGCAAAGAAGGTGGTACCAGAATCCTTTAGTGCGGCAATGGACTTGATGAAGGCCTCCAGGTCAGATTTCCTCACAAGATCTCCAAATGAGGCTGCCATGGCTGCTGCACCTCCTTGATTCGCCGTACCGGCGCCTTGACCGCTTGACCCTTCTTGTGAGAGATCAGCCTTGAACTTGGCCAGCTTGAGATGAGGGTGAAGAACCCAGCACTTGTCCTTCACATGACCCCTCTTCTTGCAGTGGTCACATACCACCACTCTCCGGTCAGCCTGCTTGTAAACTCCCTTGTTGGTCGTGGCCAAGTCTTCCTTTCCACAAAAGAGACCAAGAGAGCCTTGTTCCTTCTGTACTTGAGAGCAAACGTCTTCGAGAGTAGGCAGCTTGTCTCCACGAAGGATATGCTTGATGAGTTCATTGAACGCCGGGTTGAGAGTGAGTAGGAGGCCAAAGAATTTGTCTTGCTCCTTTCTTTCGTTGAGAATGGCTGGATCGATTGTGATTGGCTGAAGCATCTCAAGCTCGACCCACAGTGACCTAAACTTCTCAAAGTGCTTCGTGAACTCCAAGTCTTCTTGATGGAGACCATTAATCGCCTTCTTAACTTCAAACACTCGAGTTAAGTTGGTCACGTTCCCATAAACATTCGCTAGCGTCTCCCATAACTCCTTGGCCGTCTCGCAATACGAGTAGGCTTCAAGGATCGGTGCGTCTAACGAGTTTTGGAGAATGGCAAGCACGGTATGATCTTCTTGGAACCACTTGACTTCCTTCTCTAGATCAGCCTCCTTGTCTTCTTCCTTTTCTTCTTTACCGTCTTCTTTAGTAGCTTGGGGAGTTGGTCCGTTTCAACATGGATCCATAGTCCCCGGCCACTAAGTGCGGTCTTTGAGGTTCTCTTCCACAACAAGTAATTTGCTCCTTTGAGCAATACTGGAGTAACAATTGGTTTGTTGTTATCCATTGTTACAGATTTGAGAATAAAAGAGTAGAGTAAGTAGAATAGCGAGTAGAATGAGTATAACGAGAATAGATAGCACGATTGAAGACTTGAGAGTATAATGAAAAGCAAGAGTAGGTTTAGAGAATCAAAAATTGAAAAACATGCTCTGATACCATGTTAGTTTAAGCGGAATAAGATTGAGTTTAGAGATAAGGTTGAACAAGAGAACAAAGAGAATGAAGAGAAAAGAGATTCTATTAGAATAGGTAGGTTACAATGTCGGCCAAAAGCCTTAAATAGTAAGTGAGACTAGGGCTTCACCCTTTACAATAGTGATAACGACACAAAGAGAGAGAGAGGGAGGTTCCCTATAGCGAAAGTGACATCTCGAGGTTTCCCTTAAGGAAACATGTGACTTCCTCCAACGGCTACAAGCTTCCTTCTCGATCCTTCTCTTCTCTTGGGCCTTTGTAAGGAAGAGACTCGACCTCTTCTCTTCTAAGTATATTGATAGGGCTCGGCCTTATTGGTACTCGTACGAACGACCGTATGGACACAATCAAGTCTCGAGTGGCTCATGGTCTATATTAACTGCCTCGAATCAATGTTTTCTCTCGGTTTTAGCCTGTTTTCTCTGTTTAAGCCTGTTTTGGGATAAAACGGGTTTAAGTGTTGTCTAAACACTCCACATTAATCCCGAACTCTTACAGTTAGTCAAATGCATTGGATTGTCACACATTTTGACCATAGAAACAGTAACAAAGCTGTTTACTGTTTTGCATCATTGTTTTCTCGGTTTTAGCCTGTTTCAGGACAAAATGGGTAAAAGTGGTGTCTAAACACTCCAAATTCAACCCAAACTCTTATAATTAGTCCAATGCATTGAATTGATACATATTTTGACCCGGGAAAGAGTAACATAGCTGTTTACTGCTTCAAATCAATGTTTTCTCTCGGTTTTAGCTTGCTTTATTGGTTTAAGCCTGTTTTGGGATAAAACGGGTTTAAATGTTGTCTAAACACTCCAAATTCATCCCGAACTCTTACAGTTAGTCAAATGCATTGGATTGTCACACATTCTGACCCTAGAAACAGTTACAAAGCTGTTAACTGCCTCGAATCAATGTTTTCTCTCGGTTTTAGCCTGTTTCGGGACAAAATGGGTAAAAGTGGTATCTAAACACTCGAAATTCAACCCTAACTCTTATAATTAGTCAAATGCATTGGATTGTTACATATTTTGACCCTAGAAAGAGTAACATAGCTGTTTACTGCTTGGAATCAATGTTTTCTCTCGGTTTTAGCATGTTTTCTCTGTTTAAGCCTATTTCGGGACAAAATGGGTAAAAGTGGTGTCTAAACACTCCAAATTCAACCCGCACTCTAATAATTAGTCAAATGCATTTGACTGTTACATATTTTGACCCTATAAAGAGTAGCATAGCTGTTTACTGCTTTAAATTAATGTTTTCTCTCGGTTTTAGCTTGTTTTCTCTGTTTTAGCCTATTTCGGGACAAAATGGGTAAAAGTAGTGTCTTAACATTCCAAATTCAATCCGAACTCTTATAATTAGTTAAATGCATTGGATTGTATGAAATGGCACACCACTGTGCGTACGACCGTCCGTACAATCAACCTAGTGGGTCGTCCGTACACTCGTGAGGCTTACCAAGCTTGGTCCATCAAGTAGAGCCTCCAACGGTCATATGCCTTCGAGAACCTTCCCCTTTGAGCCGTTGGACAAGTTGCGCAAGTGGGAAGTGAAAGGGAAGTCACATGTGTGATTAAGGAGATGTCACTATCTCTATGTATATTTGTGCATAGTATCCTAGGGAGAATATCCCCTTTGTATCTCTCTATATATGGATTGTAAGTATGATCTAAATAAAGTAAGAAAGGAGTTTAACTCTTTCTACAACCTATTTTCTCTCTCGCTTACTCTCTTTTACACTTCTATACTCGATATGATTCTTCTCTTCCCCAACTAATCTCTCACCTCAAATCAAATCTTCCTCTCTCCATTCTTACATGGTATCAGAGCAGATTGTTCCTGTCTCTTGATTCCACTCTCACCACAATCTTCCGCATCAAAACTCTTTGTTCTTAAAATCTTTGTTCTGAAAACTCTCTTTCTTTTAACTGTTAGACAAACACTAAAACCAACGGTTTTATCATGGAAAACATCAAAACCTTGATAGTTCCTGTTACTCTCAAAGGAGAGAACTACTTACTGTGGGCAAGAACCACAAAAACAGCCCTGTGTGGCCGAGGACTTTGGTCCCATATCACCACAAGTGAAGCACCAAGCGATAAGACCACCAAAGACGACAAGGATCCTATCACCAGTCGCGAAGATAAATGGTTCCAAGAGGATCAAGGGGTTCTAGCCATTATCCAAAACTCACTAGATGCCCCTATCCTTGAGGCCTACTCATACTGTGAAACCGCGAAGGACTTATGGGACACACTCAAGAATGTGTTCGGAAATGTCACTAATGTCAACCGCATCTTTGAAATCAAGCGGGCCATCAACAACCTCAATCAAGAGGGCATGGAGTTTACCAAACATTTTGGCAAGTTCAGATCTCTTTGGGCTGAACTAGAAATGCTCCGACTGGCGACCATTGATCCGGCTATCCTAAACGAACGACGTGAACAAGACAAAGTGTTTGGTCTCCTCTTGACACTCAACCCATCTTACAATGAACTCATCAAGCACATATTGAGGTCAGACAAACTCCCAAGTCTTGATGATGTGTGTAATCAAATACAAAAGGAACATGGCTCGATTGGATTTTTTGGTGGCAAAGGGGAGCTTGTAACCGCTAAAAAGGCAGAAATGGCCACAACCAACAAGGGTTATTACAAGCATGAAGACAAGAACCCACCATTTTGTGAACATTGTAAGAAGGCTGGCCATTTCAAGAGTCGCTGTTGGATTCTCCACCCCCACCTCGGTATAAACCGTGGAGGAACAAGCCGAGGAGGACCAAGGGCTCACCAAGCAAACACAGTAGGAGAGGTGACTACCTCGACACCAAGTGGACACACTCTTGAGGGTAATGGAACTGCTTTAACGGCATCTTCGGAGCTGGTGAGGAAGTCGGACCTGGACGCACTCATCAAAGCCCTCAAAGAGGCGTCCGGTAACTCCAATCTTGCCTTAACCTTTTCTAAACCTCTTATCATTGATTCTGGAGCTTCACGTCACATGATTAGTGACTCTAAGTTAATTAGTGAAATTGAACCAGCAAATGGTAGTGTAGTTGTAGCTAATGGTGATAAAGTTCCAGTTAAAGGCATTGGTAAATTAAAATTATTTAACAAAACCTCTAAAGCCTTTTTCATGCCTACCTTCACTTCAAATTTATTATCTGTCAAGTGAGCTACCACTGATCTAAATTGTTATGCAATATTTGGTCCTAACAATGTTCATTTTCAGGATATTGACACAAGTAAAGTTCTTGGCCAAGGAGTATCAAAAGACGACCTCTATGTGCTTGAGGATTTGAATTTGGCTCCTTCTAGCTAATAGTGCTATTTGGCATGATAGACTAGGACATCCTCACTTTAGAGCTTTAGGACTTATGTTTCCCAATATGTCTTTTAAGAATAAAAATTGTGAGGCTTGTATTCTTGGTAAACATTGCAAATCTGTCTTTCCTAAGTCTATTACTATTTATGAAAATTGTTTTGATTTAATTCATTCAGATGTTTGGACTTCTCCTTGCCTTTCTAGAGAAAATCAAAAATATTTTGTTACTTTTATTGATGAAAAATCAAAATATACTTGGTTGACTTTACTTCCTTCCAAAGATATAGTTCTTGAGGCTTTCACTAACTTTCAAAATTATGTTACTAACCACTATAATGCAAAGATTAAAATTTTGAGATGAGATAATGGTGGGGAGTACACAAGTCATGCCTTTAAACAATACCTAGCTAATCATGGAATTATTCACCAAACTAGCTGTCCCTACACACCACAACAAAATGGAGTGACTGAAAGGAAGAACAAACATCTCATGGAGGTAGCAAGGTCTATGATGTTTCACACAAGGGTTCCAAAGCGTTTTTGGGGAGATGTTGTTCTTGCAGCCTGTTATCTCATCAACCGCACACCAACAAAGATCCTTCATGACATATCCCCATTTTAGGTATTAAACAAAGTAAAACCCACATTTGATCACTTAAGGGTGTTTGGTTGTGTTTGCTATGTATTGCGACCAGGTGAACAACGAGACAAGCTTGATGCCAAGAGCGTTAAAAGCATGTTTATTGGCTACTCCACTACACAAAAAGGATACAAGTGTTATGAGCCGGATTTGAAGAGGGTCCTAGTGTCTCGTGATGTCAAGTTTGTAGAATCACAAGGGTTCTATGATGAGAAAAACTGGGCCGAACTTCGCAATCTCTCGACCTCATCATCCGACGGACACGAAACCTACGCATTATACTTGAGCGGCTAGGCATCAAAAATGATCGGGTCACCAACGCGCCGGACGGGTCAACATCACCAGAGCACCATGTTCAACCTACTGAGCTTGATCCCGAGGCACCAGACGCACCAAGAGATGCCTCTCCACCTACGGACGACAATCCTGAGCCACCTCTAGCGGACGCGGTCCAACCGGAGGAACAAGACACACAAGGGAGTGTTGACTCTGATGCTGGCATATAGTTCCTCTTAGATGAAGTCAGCGCATCAAGTTTATCCCAACAATTGGAAGAACACTCGGGTGTACTACAACAACATGGCCGTATGTTCGTTTGCTCATTTCCCTATGGATCATCAAGTCTTCCTTGACCACATTGACAAGAACTGGATCCCACGGACCTATGATGAGGCCAAGGACCACAAGGAGTGGCGAGATATAGTCAATGCTGAGAACACGGCCATGGTTCAAAACCATACATGGGATGAAGCCGACTTACCCAACGGCAAGAAGGTTGTAACGTCATGATATATCTTCACTATCAAATATAAGTGTAATGGGGAGATCGAACGCTATAAAGCACGCCTTGTCGCACGAGGATTTACACAAACGTATGGGGAGGACTATCTTGATACGTTTGCTCCGGTGGCTAAGCTTCATACTGTTCGAGTGGTCCATTCTCTCGCCACAAACCTCGATTGGGAACTGTGGCAAATGGATGTCAAGAATGCATTTTTGCAAGGAGAACTTGAAGATGAAGTGTATATGCGGCCACCACCTGGCTTAGAGGACACCATTGGTCCGGGAAAGGTTTTAAAACTCAACAAAGCAATCTATGATTTAAAACAGTCTCCAAGAGCATGGTACCATAAGCTAAGCACCACACTTCTTGACAAAGGCTTTCGCAAATCTGAGGCTGACCACACTCTCTTTACATTACCAAGTACTGAATGTATAGTTGTCATTCTAGTGTATGTTGATGATATCATCATAACTGGAAGTGACAAAGTAGGTATTCAAGATACTAAAACCTTTTTGAAATCAGTCTTTGACATTAAAGACCTTGGAGAATCGAAATATTTCCTTGGGATAGAAGTATATAGATCAGATGAAGGATTATTTTTGTCACAAAGGAAATCTGCTCTTGACTTGTTGAGTGAGGCAGGGAAACTAGGGGCAAAAGCAGTGTCAACACCTCTTGAAGAGAACTACAAGGCTGGAGGACAGGGGGAGCTCAATACAGCTCCATTCACGGACGTTAGCCTCTACCGGCGCCTAGTAGGTAAGCTTATCTACCTGACATTTGTTTTGCTGTGAACCAGGCGAGCCAGCACATGAAGAATCCGACTGTCCACCACTGGAACATGGTGAACCGAATCCTCAAATACATCAAAGGCTCGCCGGGACAAGGTATTTGGATGGGGCGCAACAAGAACACCGAACTAGTGGGCTATTGCGATGCTGACTATGCCAGAGATCGTGAAGACCGCCGTTCCACTACTAGCTACTGCACGTTCCTCAGTGGTAACTTGGTCACTTGGAAGAGCAAGAAACAAAAGGTCGTATTACTTTCAAGTGCTGAATCCGAATATAGAGCCGTGAGGAAACTTACAATAGAACTAATGTGGCTCAAGGCACTTCTCAAGGACCTAGGAATTGAATCAACAAAGCCGATCACAATGCATTGTGATAATGAAGCCGCCATTCATATAGCAACCAATTCGGTGTTTCACGAGAGAACCAAACATATTGAAGTAGACTGTCATAAGGTCCGAGAGCTGATCAAGCTTGGAGTTGTTCTACCATGCCATACCGAAACCAAGGAACAACTAGCTAATATACTCACCAAAGCAGCAAGCCCACAAGTGTGTGAGTACATTCACTCAAAACTTGGTCTCGTGGATCTCACTCGGCCATGAGTACCTAACATGGCACCTACACTCTTTTTACCTTATGTATAGTTTTTTCCCAAGTGGTTTTCTATACTAAGGTTTTTAATGAGGTGGGTGCCCATGGTGTCAAGCTTGAGGGGGTGTATGAAAGGGCACACCACCGTCCGTACGACCGTACGACCGTCCGTACAATCAACCTAGTGGGTCGTCCGTACACTCGTGAGGTTTACCAAGCTCGGTCCATCAAGTAGAACCTCCAACGGTCATATGCCTTCGAGAACCTTCCCCTTTGAGCCGTTGGACAAGTTGCGCAAGTGGGAAGTCAAAGGGAAGTCACATGTGTGATTAAGGAGATGTCACTATCTCTATGTATATTTGTGCATAGTATCCTAGGGAGAATATCCCCTTTGTATCTCTCTATATATGTATCTCTCTATATATGGATTCTCCAACCTATACTCAATCTGATTCTTCTCTTCCCAACTAATCTCTCACCTCAAATCAAATCTTCTTCTCTCAATTCTTACAGATTGTTACATATTTTGACCCTAGAAAGAGCAACGTAGCTGTTTACTTCTTCAAATCAATGTTTCCTCTCGGTTTTAGCCTTTTTCTCGGTTTAAGCCTGTTTTGGGATAAAATGGGTTTAAGTGTTGTCTAAACACTCTAAAATCAACCCAAACTCTTATAATTATTCAAATGCATTGGATTGTTATATTTTGACCCTAAAAAAGGTAACATAGGCTATTTACTGCTTTGAATCAATGTGTTCTCGGTTTTAGCCTGTTTTGGGATAAAACGGGTTTACGTGTTGTCTAAATACTCCAAATTCATCCCGATCTCTTACAATTAGTCAAATGCATTGGATTGTTACATTTTATGACCCAAGAAAGAGTAACTTAGTTGTTTACTGCTTCGAATCAATGTTGTCTCTCGGTTTAAGCCTGTTTTCTTGGTTTAAGCCTGTTTTGGGATAAAACGGGTTTAAGTGTTGTCTAAACACTCCAAATTCATCCCAAACTCTTACAGTTAGTCAAATTCATTGGATTGTCACACATTCTGACCCTAAAAGAGTAACAAAGCTGTTTACTACTTCGCATCAATGTTTTCTCGGTTTTAGCCTGTTTCGGGACAAAATGGGTTTAAGTGTTGTCTAAACACTCCAAATTCATCCCGATCTCTTACATTTAGTCCAATGCATTGGATTGTCACACATTCTGACCCTAGAAAGAGTAACTAAGCTATTAACTGCTTAGAATCAATGTTTTCTTGGTTTAAGCCTGTTTTGGGATAAAACGGGTTTAAGTGTTGTCTAAACACTCCAAATTCATCCCGATCTCTTACATTTAGTCCAATGCATTGGATTGTCACACATTCTGACCCTAAAAGAGTAACAAAGCTGTTTACTACTTCGCATCAATGTTTTCTCGGTTTTAGCCTGTTTCGGGACAAAATCGGTAAAAGTGGCGTCTAAACACTACAAATTCAACATGAACTCTTATAATTAGTCAAATGCATTGGATTGTTACATATTTTGACCAAATAAAGAGCAACATAGCTGTTTACTGCTTTAAATTAGTGTTTTCTCTCGGTTTTAGCCTATTTTCTCTGTTTTAGCCTATTTCGGGACAAAATGGGTAAAAGTGGTGTCTAAACACTCCAAATTCAACCCGAACTCTAAAAATTAGTCAAATGCATTGGATTGTTACATATTTTGACCAAATAAAGAGCAACATAGCTGTTTACTGCTTTAAATTAGTGTTTTCTCTCGGTTTTAGCCTATTTTCTCTGTTTTAGCCTATTTCGGGACAAAATGGGTAAAAGTAGTGTCTAAACATTCCAAATTCAATCCGAACTCTTATAATTTGTCAAATGCATTGGATTGTTACATATTTTGACCCTAGAAAGAGCAACATAGCTGTTTCCTGCTTCAAATCAATGTTCCCTCTCGGTTTTAGCCTGTTTTCTTGGTTTAAGCCTGTTTTGGGATAAAATGGGTTGAAGTGTTGTCCAAACACTCTAAAATCAACCCAAACTCTTATAATTAGTCAAATGCATTGGATTGTTACATATTTTGATCCTAGAAAGAGCAACATAGTTGTTTACTGCTTCAAATCAATGTTTCCTCTCGGTTTTAGCATAGCTATTTACTGCTTTGAATCATTCTGACCCTAGAAACAGTAACAAAGCTGTTAACTGCCTCGAATCAATGTTTTCTCGCTGTTTTAGCCTGTTTTCTCTGTTTAA
>NW_010921836.1:21198-26126 GCF_000633955.1 Camelina sativa
GTAACATAGCTATTTACTGCTTTGAATCAATGTTCTCTCGGTTTTAGCCTGTTTTGGGATAAAACGGGTTTAAATGTTGTCTAAACACTCCAAATTCATCCGAATCTCTTACAATTAGTCAAATGCATTGGATTGTTACATATTTTGACCCAAGAAAGAGTAACACAGTTTTTTACTGCTTCGAATCAATGTTTTCTCTCGGTTTAAGCCTGTTTTCTTGGTTTAAGCCTGTTTTGGGATAAAACGGGTTTAAGTGTTGTCTAAACACTCCAAATTCATCCCGAACTCTTACAATTAGTCAAATGCATTCGATTGTCACACATTATGACCTTAGAAACAGTAACAAACCTGTTAACTGCCTCGAATCAATGTTTTCTTGGATTAAGCCTGTTTTGAGATAAAACGGGTTTAACTGTTTTCTAAACACACCAAATTCATCCCGAACTCTTACAGTTAGTCAAATGCATTGGATTGTCACACATTCTGACCCTAGAAACAGTAACAAAGCTATTAACTGCCTCGAATCAATATTTTCTCGCTGTTTTAGCCTGTTTTCTCTGTTTAAGCCTGTTTTCTGATAAAACGGGTTTAAGTGTTGTCTAAACACTCCAAATTAATTCCAAATTCTTACAGTTAGTCAAATGCATTGGATTATCACACATTATGACCTTAGAAACAGTAACATAGCTGTTTACTGCTTGGAATCATTGGTTTCTTGGTTTTAGCCTGTTTTAGGACAAAATGGGTAAAAGTGGTGTCTAAACACTCCAAATTCAACCCGAACTCTTACAGTTAGTCAAATGCATTGGATTGTCACACATTATGACCCTAGACACAGTAACAAAGCTGTTTACTGTTTCGCATCAGTGTTTTCTCGGTTTTAGCCTGTTTCGGGACAAAATGGGTAAAAGTGGCGTCTAAACACTCCAAATTCAACCCGAACTCTTACAGTTAGTCAAATGCATTGGATTGTTACATATTTTGACCCTAGAAAGAGTAACATAGCTGTTTACTGCTTGGAATCAACGTTTTCTCTCGGTTTTAGCCTGTTTTCTCTGTTAAAGCATATTTCGGGACAAAATGGGTACAAGTGGTGTCTAAACATTCCAAATTCAATCCGAACTCATATAATTAGTCAAATGCATTGGATTGTTACATATTTTGACCCTAGGAAGAGCAACATAGCTGTTTACTGCTTCAAATCAATGTTTCCTCTCGAATTTAGCCTGTTTTCTCGGTTTAAGCCTGTTTTGGGATAAAATGGGTTTTATAAGTTGGGAACATGATCACCTGTGTCTGTACAAGACTGTACAATCACCGTCCGTACAACCACTGTCCGTACAACTTGAGAGGGCCGTCCGTACAACATAGCCACTTACCATAGACAGGCCCATTCGAAGCATCACAAGCCTCATGAGAAGTTAAACCAAAGTCTCTAGATCCTTCCTTTGTTACCGTTGGCGACTCAAAGCAAGTGGGAAGCAAAAGTCAACTTATAGTCACATGTTGTGTTAAGGAGACTAAGATGTCACTCTCATCATGTAAATCGTGCAGCATCTTGTAGGATATTCTCTAGCTTTAGTGTCTATATTAGGAGTGTACCGATGAACCAAATAAAGTAAGAAGAGATATTTTCTCTTTCTCATTTCTACACGTCACATTTCTCTTCTACACTCTTTTACTCACTCGATTACACTCAACCTCTTTCTATCTCATATTCGAATTCTAAACTTACATGGTATCAGAGCTTTGTTGTTCCTTATTCTAAATCTTACACTCACCACAAACTTCCGCTCTACCTTTCCTCTTCATTTCTGGTTTCGACCTCATAATTAGTCAAATGCATTTGATTGATACATATTTTGACCCTATAAAGAGTAACATAGCTGTTTACTGCTTTAAATTAATGTTTTCTCTCGGTTTTAGCCTGTTTTCTCTGTTTTAGCCTATTTCGGGACAAAATGAGTAAAAGTAGTTTCTAAACATTCCAACTTCAATCCGAACGCTTATTATTAGTCAAATGCATTGGATTTATACATATTTTGACCCTCGAAAGAGCAACATTGCTGTTTACTGCTTCAAATCAATGTTTCCTCTCGGTTTTAGCCTGTTTTCTCGATTTAAGCCTGTTTTGGGACAAAATGGGTTTAAGTGTTGTCTAAACACTCCAAAATCAACCCAAACTCTTATAATTAGTCAAATGCATTTGATTGATACATATTTTGACCCTATAAAGAGCAACATAGCTGTTTACAGCTTTAAATTAATCTTTTCTCTCGGTTTTAGCCTGTTTTCTCTGTTTTAGCCTATTTCGGGACAAAATGGGTAAACGTAGTGTCTAAACATTCCAAATTCAATCCGAACGCTTATAATTAGTCAAATGCATTGGATTTATACATATTTTGACCCTCGAAAGAGAAACATAGCTTTTTACTGCTTCAAATCAATGTGTCCTCTTGGTTTTAGCCTGTTTTCTCGGTTTAAGCCTGTTTTCTTGGTTTAAGCCTGTTTTGGGATAAAATGTGTTTAAGTGTTGTCTAAACACTCCAAAATCAACCCAAACTCTTATAATTAGTCAAATGCATTGGATTGTTACATATTTTGACCCTATAAAGAGCAACATAGCTGTTTACTGCTTCTAATCAATGTTTCCTCTCGGTTTTAGCATGTTTTCTCGGTTTAAGCCTGTTTTCTTGGTTTAAGCCTGTTTTGGGATAAAATGTGTTTAAGTGTTGTCTAAACACTCCAAAATCAACCCAAACTCTTATAATTAGTCAAATGCATTGGATTGTTACATATTTTGACCCTATAAAGAGCAACATAGCTGTTTACTGCTTCTAATCAATGTTTCCTCTCGGTTTTAGCATGTTTTCTCGGTTTAAGCCTGTTTTCTTGGTTTAAGCCTGTTTTGGGATAAAATGTGTTTAAGTGTTGTCTAAACACTCCAAAATCAACCCAAACTCTTATAATTAGTCAAATGCATTGGATTGTTACATATTTTGACCCTATAAAGAGCAACATAGCTGTTTACTGCTTCTAATCAATGTTTCCTCTCGGTTTTAGCATGTTTTCTCGGTTTAAGCCTGTTTTCTTGGTTTAAGCCTGTTTTGGGATAAAATGTGTTTAAGTGTTGTCTAAACACTCCAAAATCAACCCAAACTCTTATAATTAGTCAAATGCATTGGATTGTTACATATTTTGACCCTATAAAGAGCAACATAGCTGTTTACTGCTTCTAATCAATGTTTCCTCTCGGTTTTAGCATGTTTTCTCGGTTTAAGCCTGTTTTCTTGGTTTAAGCCTGTTTTGGGATAAAATGTGTTTAAGTGTTGTCTAAACACTCCAAAATCAACCCAAACTCTTATAATTAGTCAAATGCATTGGATTGTTACATATTTTGACCCTAAAAAGAGCAACATAGCTGTTTACTGCTTCTAATCAATGTTTCCTCTCGGTTTTAGCATGTTTTCTCGGTTTAAGCGTGTTTTAGGATAAAATGGGTATAAGTGTTGTCTAAACACTCCAAAATCAACCCAAACTCTTATAATTAGTCAAATGCACTGGATTGATACATATTTTGACCCAAGAAAGAGTAGCATACCTGTTTACTGCTTTGAATCAATGTTTTCTTGGTTTTAGCCTGTTTTGGGATAAAACGGATTTAAGTGTTGTCTAAACACTCCAAATTCATCGCGATCTCTTACAATTAGTCAGATGCATTGGATTGTTACATTTTTTGACCCAAGAAAGAGTAACATAGTTTTTTACTGCTTCGAATCAATGTTTTCTCTCGGTTTAAGCCTGTTTTCTTGGTTTAAGCCTGTTTTGGGATAAAACGGGTTTAAGTGTTGTCTAAACACTCCAAATTCATACCGAACTCTTACAATTAGTCAAATGCACTCGATTTTCACACATTCTGACCCTAGAAACAGTAACAAACCTGTTAACTGCCATGAATCAATGTTTTCTTGGTTTTAGCCTGTGTTGAGATAAAATGGGTTTAAGTGTTGTCTAAACACTCCAAATTCATCACGATCTCTTATAATTAGTCCAATGCATTGGATTGTCACACATTCTGACCTTAGAAACAGTAACAAAGCTATTAACTGCTTAGAATCAATGTTTGGGATCAAACAGGTTTAAGTGTTGTCTAAACACTCGAAATTCATCCCGAACTCTTATAGTTAGTCAAATGAATTGGATTGTCACAAATTCTGACCCTAGAAACAGAAACAAACCTGTTAACTTCCTCGAATCAAAGTTTTCTCGCTGTTTTAGCTTGTGCTCTCTTTATAAGCCTATTTTGGGATAAAACGGGTTTTAGTGTTGTCTAAACACTCCAACTTAATCCCGAACTCTTACAGTTAGTCAAATGCATTGGATTGTCACACATTATGACCCTAGAAACAGTAACAAAGTTGTTTACTGCTTTGCGTCATTGTTTTCTTGGTTTTTGCCTGTTTCGGGACAAAATGGGTAAAAGTTGTGTCTAAACACTCCAAATTCAACCCGAACTCTTATAATTAGTCAACTGCATTGGATTGTTACATATTTTGACCCAAGAAAGAGTAGCATAGCTGTTTACTGCTTCAAATCAATGTTTTCTCTTGGTTTTAGCATGTTTTTTTGGTTTGAGCCTGTTTTGAGATAAAACGGGTTTAAGTGTTGTCTAAACACTCCAAATTCATCCCGAAATCTTACAGTTAGTCAAATGCATTGGATTGTCACACATTCTGACCCTATAAACAGTAACAAAGCTGTTAACTGCCTCGAATCAATGTTTTCTAGCTGTTTTAGCCTGTTTTCTCTGTTTAAGCCTGTTTTGGGATAAAATGGGTTTAAGTGTTGTCTAAACACTCCAAATTAATCTCGAAACTTTTTAATGTTGTTGAAACAAAAACTTTTTCAAGTATCTACTTATGAATGAA
>NW_010921837.1:0-206 GCF_000633955.1 Camelina sativa
ACAAAATGGGTAAAAGTGTTGTCTAAACACTCCAAATTCAACCCAAATCTTTTTAATTAGTTAAATACATTGGATTGTTACATATTTTGACCTTAGAAAGAGTAACATAGCTGTGTACTTCTTCGAATCAATGTTTTCTCTCGGTTTTAGCCTGTTTTCTTGGTTTAAGCCTGTTTTGGGATAAAACGGGTTTAAGTGTTGTCTAA
>NW_010921837.1:7104-10320 GCF_000633955.1 Camelina sativa
GGCTAGCGAATTATGGGAGACACTTAAGAATGTTTTCGGCAATATCTCCAACCTCACCCGAGTCTTTGAAGTAAAGAAGTCTATCAATGACATGAGCCAGGAGGATATGGAGTTTAACAAACACTTTGGGAAGTTTAGGTCACTTTGGGCTGAGTTTGAGATGCTCCGACCCAACACCATGGACCCGGCCATACTCAACGAGCGAAGGAAACAAGACAAAGTCTTTGCCCTACTTCTCACCCTCAACCCTACCTTCAACGACCTCATAAAGCACATCCTAAGGTCAGACAAGATCCCAAGCCTTGATGATGTGTGTGCACAGATACAAAAAGAACAAGGCTCTCTCGGCTTGTTTAGCGGTAAAGGGGAGTTAGTCACGTCCAACAAAGGAGTCTTCAAGCAAGAGGATCGAAAGCCAAAGGGAGGATGTGAGAATTGTAAGAGGAAGAACCATACTAAGGAGAAATGTTGGTTTCTACACCCTCACTTACGCCCAAGTCACCATCACAAAGATCAGAGAGCCAACGTGACTCACACCAAGGACGAACAAGTCCAGACCGGCAGTTCCTCGAAGAACGGTGAAGAGGCGGCTTCTGGAGACTATGTGAGGAAATCCGACTTGGAGGCCTTCTTCAAGTCCTTGGCTCTCAAGGAGTCAAGTGGTAAAACATTTTCTACCCTAAAGCTTAATAACTCCCTAGTAGTAGATTCGGGTGCCTCTCACCATATGATTAGTAACTCGAATTTGCTAAATAAGATAGAACCAACTAAGGGAAATGTTGTTATTGCTAATGGTGATAAAATACCAATTCAAGGCATAGGAAACTTAAAATTGTTTAACAAAGAGTCTAAAGCGTTTTATATGCCTAAGTTTACTTCAAATCTTTTGTCGGTTAAGAGAGCTACCAATGATCTAAATTGCTATGCTATATTTGGGCCTAATGATGTTTACTTTCAGGATATTGAGACTGGAAAACTGATTGGTGAAGGTGGAACCAAAGATGACCTTTATATCCTTGAAGATTGTTCACCAAGTTCACCAAAATCTGTTTCTTTTAGTTCTTGTCTTGGAATTTCTTTGAATGCAATGTGGCATGCTAGGCTAGGTCATCCTCACTCTAGGGCTCTTGAATTAATGATTCCTAATGTTTCTTTTGATCACTCTAGTTGTGAGGCTTGTATACTTGGAAAACATTGTAAAACTGTTTTCTCTAAGTCTACTACATGTTATGAAAAATGCTTTGACTTAGTTCATTCGGATGTTTGGACCTCTCCATGTGTTTCTAGGGATAATAACAAGTATTTTGTGACATTCATAGATGAAAAATCAAAATATACTTGGGTAACCTTACTTCCCTCCAAGGACCGTGTGATTGATGCTTTTATAAACTTTCAAAACTATGTGACTAATCAGTTTAATGCTAAGATTAAAGTATTTAGAACAGACAATGGAGGCGAGTATACAAGCAAACGATTCAAAGAACACCTAGCAAAGCATGGCATTATCCATCAAACAAGTTGCCCCTACACTCCTCAACAAAATGGTGTAGCCGAAAGAAAGAACCGACACTTGATGGAAGTTGCGAGATCGATGATGTTCCATACTAATGTTCCAAGGAGATATTGGGGAGATGCAGTACTGACAGCCTGCTATCTAATCAACCGAACTCCAACGAAGATATTGGACGATAAATCGCCGTTTGAGGTACTAAACCAATTTAAACCATCACTTAGTCACCTAAAAGTGTTTGGATGTGTCTATTTTGTGTTAGTACCAGGTGAGCTAAGGAACAAACTGGAAGCAAAAAGCACCAAGTGTATGTTCCATGGTTACTCCATCACTCAAAAAGGCTACAAGTGTTTTGATCCGGTCAACAACCGCACCTTTGTCTCTTGCGATGTCAAGTTTCTTGAAGACCAAGGCTACTTTGACAAGAAGGATTGGGCCGGCTTGAGAGATTTGGCGACGCCTACGGATCAGTCAGCGGGTCTCAAGTTCCTCCTCGACCATCTTGGAGTCAACCCCACTCAACCGTCTCAATTGTCCCAGGATTCTACACCTGACTCACGTACCGGCCTGTCATTGCCTCTATCGGAGCCCTTGCCCGAACGGTCCGACATACCGGTTGATGTTGTGGCCCCGGAGCTGGAGGGGGAGAACAGTAGGCTAGATGAACCTGCGGTGGAAGCTGCTGCGTCTAGGGAACCAATATCGACTGAGCCAGCTCCAGAACCACAACCGGTCTCCCAGCCGCGTCGGAGCACACGCGTCCGGTCACATCCATCTACTTGGAAGGACAAACGCGTCTACTACAACAACCAAGCTATGGCGCATCCCATACAAGCTGTCTGTTCTCTTGCGCACCTACCAGCTGATCATCAAGTGTTTCTTGGGAAACTAGACGCACAACCGATACCAAACACCTATGAGGAAGCGAAAGAAAGCAAAGAATGGCTTGGAGCGGTAGACGATGAAGTTGACGCCATGATACGTAATCACACGTGGGATGAAGCTGACCTACCATCAGGGAAAAAGGCAGTGAGCTCAAAGTGGGTTTTCACAATTAAACATCTCAGCAATGGAGACATCGAGAGATACAAGGCAAGGTTAGTGGCCCGTGGCTTCACACAAACATACGGCCAGGACTACAAAGACACGTTTGCACCGGTGGCGAAGCTTCATACGGTGAGAGTAGTCTTATCCTTAGCTACGAACCTATCTTGGGAGTTATGGCAGATGGATGTCAAAAACGCCTTCCTACAAGGAGAATTAAAGGAAGAGGTTTACATGACACCACCACCGGGTCTTGAAGACATGATCGCTCCCGGGAAGGTATTGAGACTAAGGAAAGCTATATACGGTTTAAAACAATCCCCGCGAGCATGGTATCACAAGTTGAGCACCACACTCATAGGATACGGCTTCAAGAAGTCCCACTCGGACCATTCTCTCTTTAGCCTTCAAAGCAACAAAGGTATAGTGGTTGTACTCGTCTATGTGGATGATATTATCATCTCAAGAGAAAACCAGGAAGGTATTAAAGACATTAAAGCTCACTTAAACTCTGTTTTTGATATCAAAGATCTTGGTGAGCTTAAGTACTTTCTTGGGATTGAAGTGTGCCGTTCTCCGGAAGGCTTATTTCTTTCACAAAGGAAGTACACCCTTGATTTGCTTTGTGAGACAGGAAAGCTAGGAGCCAAACCAGTCGACAC
>NW_010921837.1:12828-14137 GCF_000633955.1 Camelina sativa
CAAATGCATTGGATTGTTACATATTTTGACCACAGAAAGAGTAACATAGCTGTGTACTGATTCGAATCAATGTTTTTTTGGTTTGAGCCTGTTTCGGGACAAAATGGGTAAAAGTGGTGTCTAAACACTCCAAATTCAACCTGAACTCTTATAATTAGTCAAATGCATTGGATTATCACAGATTATAACCCTAGAAACAGTAACAAAGCTGTTTACTGCTTCGAATCAATGTTTTCTCGGTTTTAGCCTGTTTCGGGACAAATTTGTAAAAGTGGTGTCTAAACACTCCAAATTCAACCTGAACTCTTATAATTAGTCAAATGCATTGGATTATCACAGATTATAACCCTAGAAACAGTAACAAAGCTGTTTACTGCTTCGAATCAATGTTTTCTCGGTTTTAGCCTGTTTCGGGACAAATTTGTAAAAGTGGTGTCTAAACACTCCAAATTCAACCTGAACTCTTATAATTAGTCAAATGCATTGGATTATCACAGATTATAACCCTAGAAACAGTAACAAAGCTGTTTACTGCTTCGAATCAATGTTTTCTCGGTTTTAGCCTGTTTCGGGACAAATTTGTAAAAGTGGTGTCTAAACACTCCAAATTCAACCTGAACTCTTATAATTAGTCAAATGCATTGGATTATCACAGATTATAACCCTAGAAACAGTAACAAAGCTGTTTACTGCTTCGAATCAATGTTTTCTCGGTTTTAGCCTGTTTCGGGACAAATTTGTAAAAGTGGTGTCTAAACACTCCAAATTCAACCTGAACTCTTATAATTAGTCAAATGCATTGGATTATCACAGATTATAACCCTAGAAACAGTAACAAAGCTGTTTACTGCTTCGAATCAATGTTTTCTCGGTTTTAGCCTGTTTCGGGACAAATTTGTAAAAGTGGTGTCTAAACACTCCAAATTCAACCTGAACTCTTATAATTAGTCAAATGCATTGGATTATCACAGATTATAACCCTAGAAACAGTAACAAAGCTGTTTACTGCTTCGAATCAATGTTTTCTCGGTTTTAGCCTGTTTCGGGACAAATTTGTAAAAGTGGTGTCTAAACACTCCAAATTCAACCTGAACTCTTATAATTAGTCAAATGCATTGGATTATCACAGATTATAACCCTAGAAACAGTAACAAAGCTGTTTACTGCTTCGAATCAATGTTTTCTCGGTTTTAGCCTGTTTCGGGACAAAATGGGTAAAAGTGATGTCTAAACACTCCAAATTCAACCCAAATTTTTGAAATTAGTCAAATGCATTGGATTGTTACATATTTTGACCATAGAAAGAGTA
>NW_010921837.1:14801-23166 GCF_000633955.1 Camelina sativa
CATATTACAATGTAGGCTAAAGCCTATATATATCAAGGGAAAATTAGGGCTACACCCTCTACCAACCGATCGTATAAGTGATAGGGACAAGGAGAGAGATAGAACTAATCCCAACGGTGATAGTGACCCGTCCTAGTCTCCTTAAACACAACATAACCCGTGACTCCACTTGTTCCTCCTCTCTAACGGCTACAAGCGACATTCTAGATCCTTCTCATGGGCCTAAGGAGAGCAGGCCTCCTCATTGTCTTTACACACTTACATGACTCGGCCTTATTGCTTGGTTGTACGGACGGCCCCATAATTGTACGGACGAGTACGGCCGACCCCCTAATTGTGCCTTGATCAATACTCCCCCTCAAGCTTAGCCGAGTGCAATGGCTAAGCTTGGAACCCGTGAAGCAGCACCTCATTAAAAACCTTGACTTAGAAAACCTCATGGGACAAAACTAAGCCAAGGGAAAAAGAGTGTGCTGTCCACGGATTAGGGAAGTCGATCACGGCCTTGTAATGTCTACAAGTCCAAGTTTGCTATGGATATAGTCACAAACCTTGGAACTTGCAGACTTGGTGAAGATGTCGGCTAACTGATCTTGACTCCTCGTGTGGCACGGTAATACCACTTCTTCTTCGATCTTCTCCCTAACCTTGTGGCAGTCGCTTTCTATGTGTTTGGTCCGCTCATGGAAGACTGAGTTAGTGGCTATGTGGATTGCCGCCTCATTGTCGCAGTGCATGGTCATAGGCTGCTTTTACTCAATACCAAGATCCTTGAGTAGACCCTTCAGCCATGTCATCCCATTGGTTAGTTTCCTCATAGCTCTGTACTCAGCCTCGGCGCTTGAACACGAGACCACCTTTTGTTTCTTAGACCTCCATGTAACTAGATTTCCTCCAACGAAGGTGCAATATCCAGTGGTGGATCTTCTATCCAATGTATCTCCATTGTAGTCCGCATCACAATAGCCAACGATCTCGGTGTTGCCGTTTTTACCCATCCAAATGCCTTGACCCGGACTGCCCTTGAGATAGCTCAGAATCCTCTCGACCTGACTCCATTGATACTTGCTTGGAGCCTTCATGTGTTGACTAACCTAGTTCACAGCATAACATATGTCAGGTCGTGTGATGGTAAGATATATTAACTTACCGACAAGCCGACGATAACGCGTGACATCCGGGAACAGCTCGTCCATGGGTTCTCGCAGTTTGCCTTCTTTTGCCCGAAGACTCTCCCCCTTTCGCTTGAGCTGGTAGTCTGCATCAAGTGGTGTAGCAGCTGGAGACACCCCAAGCTTTCCCGTTTCCGCCAGCAAGTCGAGACTGTACTTTGTTTGAGAAAGGAAGAGTCCCTCCGGAGAGCGACTGATTTCAATCCCTAGAAAGTAGCGGAGCTCACCTAAGTCCTTGATATCAAAGGCTGACTTGAGAGCTGCTTGGTGTGTTCAATGCCTGCCTTATCGTCACCAGTCACAATAATGTCGTCTACATAGATCAGCACCACCACAAGGCCAAGAGATGTCTTAAGCGTGAAAAGGGTGTGATCGGCCTCCGATCGTCGAAAACCTTGAGTCTTGAGGGTGGAACTCAGCTTGTGATACCAGGCTCGCGGAGACTGTTTGAGACCATAGATGGCCTTACAAAGCCGCAAGACCTTCCCTGGAGCAACCAAGTCTTCAAGGCCCGGAGGGGGCGTCATATAAACCTCCTCGTCCAATTCACCTTGAAGAAAAGCATTTTTGACATCCATTTGCCATAAGTCCCACGAGAGATTAACCGCGAGGGAAAGCACGACCCGCACCGTATGAAGTTTGGCCACCGGGGCAAAGGTCTCCGTGTAGTCGTCGCCATATGTTTGGGTGAACCCACGGGCAACCAGCCGAGCTTTATGTCTTTCAATGGCACCTGTGCTTAAGAACTTGATGGTGAACACCCATTTAGAACTCACGGCCTTTTTGCCTTTGGGAAGGTTGGCTTCGTCCCACGTGTGGTTACGGATCATGGCACCAGTTTCGTCTTTGACAGCATCTAACCACTCCTTGTGCTCCTTAGCCTCATTATAAGTTTGAGGAACAAAATGAGCATCGACTTGGCCAAAGAAAGCTTGGTGATCGACCGGGAGCAGCTCAAGCGAACAAACGGCCTGGATAGGATGCGCGACGGCTTGACTGTTGTAGTAGACCCGTTTGTCCTTCCAGGTGGACGGGTGAGACCGAACACGTTCACTTTTACGTAAAACAGGTTGAAGGGGCGGCTCGGCTTGATGTGAGTCAACAGCGTCGCTGGCCGGTGAAGTTTCTTCCAAGTGAGCCTCGGTAGGCATCATGGGAACACCGTGGGCTCCGGCCGGTATCAAGTTTGACTCGGGAAGGACATGATCTGGAGGCAAGGCATCCTCGGGGACGTCAGCAGACGCTTGTTCATCCTCGGTAAGGACTGGTCGTGACACGGGCCGTGTAGGGGCTGTCGGTAGAGTCGGGTTACCAAGATGATCAAGAAGGAATTTTAGGCTGGAGGCCCGGTCATTTGGTGAAGAGGAGAGGTCCTTGAGGCTGTTCCAGTCCTTGTTGTCAAAGTAGCCAACGTTTTCCATGAACCGAACATCTCGAGAGACATACACACGACTTGTTGTTGGATCATAGCACTTGTACCCCTTTTGAGTTGTGGAATAGCCAATAAACATACACCTTGTGCTCTTAGGATCAAGCTTACTCCGCTGCTCTCCAGGAACTAGGACAAAACAAACACACCCAAAACACGTAAGTGGTCAAGAGATGGTTTAAATTTGTTCAATACCTCAAACGGTGATAAGTCGTTAAGGACTTTGGTTGGTGTCCGGTTAATCAAATAACACGCCGTCATCACGGCATCACCCCAATATCTTCTAGTAACATGTGAGTGGAACATCATCGATCTTGCAACCTCCATAAGGTGTCGATTCTTCCTCTCAGCCACACCGTTTTGTTGGGGCGTATACGGACAGCTTGTTTGGTGTAGGATGCCATGTTTGGCCAAATGTTCTTTGAACTTGTGACTTGTATATTCCCCACCATTGTCTGATCTAAGTACCTTAATTTTAGCATTGAAATGATTAGTGACATAATTTTGGAAATTAATGAAGGCATCAAACACTCTATCCTTTGATGGTAACAAAGTAATCCATGTGTACTTAGATTTTTCATCAATAAAAGTCACAAAGTATTTGTTGTAATCTCTAGATAGACATGGTGAGGTCCACACATCAGAATGCACTAAATCAAAACAATGCTCATAAATAGTTTTAGACTTAGGAAAGATTGATTTGCAATGTTTACTAAGAATACAAGACTCACACATTGAACTATCAAAAGAAACATTTGGTAACATTAAAGCAAGAGCACGAGAATGAGGATGGCCTAATCTAGCATGCCATACACTATCCGAATTAACAACAAAACAAGACTTTGTAGAAGTAGATAAAGTTGGTGAGGTTTTCTCTAGGACATAGACATCTCCACTCCCTTGTCCTTCTCCAAGAACTTTCCCAGTCTCAATATCCTGAAAATGAACACTATTAGGACCAAAGATTACATAACAATTCAAATCATTTGTGGCTCTCTTAACCGATAGAAGATTGGATGTGAAGGTAGGCATAAAGAAAGCTTTTGAGGTTTTATCAAATAGTTTCAAGTCCCCTATTCCTTTCACAGGTATTTGTTCTCCATTAGCAATTATTACATTCCCTAAAGCCGGTTTTATATTGTTAATTAGACTAGGGTTACTAATCATGTGGTGAGAAGCACCCGAGTCTATAACAAGTGATTTACTAGGCTTAGAGGTAAAGAAAGAGATACCAGACTCCTTGAGTGAGGCAATGGAGTGAATGAGCGCCTCAAGGTCTGACTTTCTCACCACCTCTCCATAGACTGCAGTCATGGCCGCCTCATCTCCTTGCTTGGACGGCCCAGCTCCCTTGTCACTAGCCGCTTCCTTTGAGAGATTGGCCTTGAACTTAGCCGGTTTGAGATGGGGATGGAGAACCCAGCACTTGTCTTTCAGATGACCCCGCCTCTTGCAATGGTCGCATATCCACACCTTCCTCTCTTCTTGCTTGTACACTCCTTTGTTGGCCGTAACAAGCTCCCCCTTACCGCTAAACAAATCAAGAGATCCTTGTTCTCTTTGAATTTGAGAACAAATGTCTTCAAAGGAGGGAAGCTTCTCTGCCCTAAGGATGTGCTTCAAGAGGTCATTGAAGGATGGGTTCAAGGTAAGGAGAAGTCCAAAGACTTTGTCTTGCTCCTTCCTTTCAGTCAACACACTCGGATCGAGTGTACTCGGCCGCAACATGTCAAGCTCGGACCATAGTGCTCGAAACTTACCAAGATGTTTAGTGAACTGCACATCATCTTGGTTAAGCTCATTTATAGCCTTCTTGAACTCAAAGACTCTAGTCAAGTTAGAGACATTACCATAAACGCCTTTAACCGTTTCCCACAGCTCCTTGGCCGTCTTGCAATATGAGTAGGCCTCAAGGATTGGCGTGTCAAGAGAGTTTTGGAGAACTGATAGGACAACTTGGTCTTCTTGAAACCACTTGGCCTTCCTCTCGCTCTCTTCCTCTACTTCCACCTCGGAAGCGCCTTCATCTTCTCCTTTGAGGTTTTGCTTTGGAATATAGTCAGTTTCGACATGACTCCAAAGACCACGACCACCAAGGGCGGTTCTTGTGGTTCTTGTCCACAGCAAGTAGTTTATTCCCTTAAGAACAACCGGTGTAACAATGGGTTTGGCCTTTTCCATGGTTTGGTAGCTATGGACCGATGGATAAAGTGTTTACCCGGAGAATAAAGAGAGTAGAACTAAGAAATCGAGTGAAAAAGAATGAAGAATGGGAGAATAGAAGAGATAGATTTTCAAGAACGACAACCTAGCTCTGATACCATGTTAAGATTGAGCGGAAGACTTAAGAGATTAATAGGATTTTGGTAGGATAAAGATAGAGTTAGAGAGAGAATCGTTTGTAACAAAGAGAATAATAAGAAGAATTGAATCCACTAGAATAATTGATACAACATGTGACCAAGCCTTTAAGTAGGCGACCAGAACTAGGGTTAATCCCCTTGATACAAAAATAGCAACATAGTACAAAGACATAAAAGAAGAGAGAGAGGGTGACAGTGACATGAGCCGAGTCCACTTGCTTAAGGTCGCATGTGACCTATTATGCCTCCTTCTCTCTAACGGTCACAATGGAAGCTTCTCGATCTCATACACGGCCTGATGGGCTTCACTTCCTTCTCCCTCCTTTGTGTACCCAACGAGGCTCGGCCTTATTACAAATGCGTACGGACGTCCGTACGGTACGGCCGACCCCCTAATTGTGCCTTGATCAATATGTACTTCTTAGAATCAATGTTTTCTCTGGGTTTTAGCCTGTTTTCTTGGATTAAGCTTGTTTTGGGATAAAACGGGTTTAAGTGTTGTCTATATTGATCTAAGGGAAGAAGGACATGAGATCAAGGCCGGCCGTACGGGTGTCCGTACAAACGGCCGTACAAGTGTCCGTACAGCCAAGATCAATAGGCCATGGACCAGTTCGCAAAATAAAGAAGAGGCTTGGGGTTGTTAAGGCCCAAGGAGAAGAAGGATCGAGAAGATGGAGGATAAATATCTAAGTGAAGAGAAGAGTCACATGTTTACCTTGGTGTGCAAGTGGTAGGCGAGTCAACCAAGGGAAGGGCAGGTCGCTTTCGCCATTAATAAGGACCAAGACATGCCCACACAAGTCTCTATCCTCCTTCCTTTGTATCTAACGGCTATATGCCCTTTGTCTCTCTATATTAAGCCATGTAACAAACCTAAGAATAAGCCAATTAAGTCTTTTTGAATATACATTCTCTTTTACCTCTTATTCTCTCATTTCTCTCCATTCTACTCTTGTTCATTCCGCAATCCTAATATGGTATCAGAGCCAGGTTGTTGTTCTTGACAAACTGACCCTTATTCTCTATTCTTTGTTCCAAAATCTCAACTCTTGTTCGCTATTCTATTGTGCTATTTCACTATTACCTGCCGGACAAACGGTTTACCCAACGGTCCATAACATTTGGCCATGGAAAACAACAAGCCGCTTGTCTTGCCTACAGTTCTCAAAGGAGGAAACTACCTCTTATGGTCAAGGACCACCAAAACCGCACTATGTGGCCGCGGACTTTGGAGCCATATCGAAGGAAGCACGGTTCTAAAGAAAGCCACGGAAGACGGTGGAAAAGAAACCACCAAAGAAGAAGGAGAGGAGGCCAAACCTGATGAAGAGGCCAAATGGTTCCAAGAAGATCAAACTGTCCTCTCTATACTCCAGAACTCACTTGAAGGCCCCATACTCGAAGCATACTCATATTGCGAGACGGCAAGGGAACTATGGGAGACCCTCAAAAATGTCTTTGGCAATGTCTCCAACCTCACTCGAGTCTTTGAAGTTAGGAAGGCTATCAACGACTTGAGCCAAGAAGACATGGAGTTTAACAAACATTTTGGCAAGTTCAGGTCACTTTGGGCCGAATTCGAAATGCTTAGGCCAAACACCATGGACCCGGCGGTTCTTAATGAGCGAAGGGAACAAGACAAAGTTTTTGCCCTGCTCCTCACACTCAACCCCACCTTCAACGACCTCATAAAACACATCCTAAGATCGGATAAGCTCCCTAGCCTAGATGACGTGTGTTCGCAGATCCAAAAGGAGCAAGGCTCTCTTGGTCTCTTCAGTGGTAAGGGGGAGCTCATTACGGCTAATAAAGGAGTGTACAAGCAGGAGGACAGAAGGTCTAAGGGAGGATGTGAGCATTGCAAGAGGAAGAGCCACACCAAAGAAAAATGCTGGTTTCTCCACCCACACTTACGGCCAAGTCACAACCATACAACCAAGGACCCAAGGGCTAACCTAACTCACTCCAAAGAAGAACAAGGCCAGGCCGGTTCATCTAAGAGTGGAGAGGAGACAATGTCCGGGGAGTATGTGAAGAAATCTGACTTGGAAGCCTTCATCAAGTCTTTGGCCCTTAAAGAGTCTGGTAAAACTTTCTTAACCCTTAAACCTAATAGTTCACTTGTTGTTGATTCGGGTGCATCACATCACATGATTAGCAATTCGAATCTTCTAAACAATATTGAACCGGTTAAGGGTAACGTTATGATAGCTAATGGAGATAAAATCCCAATTCAAGGGATTGGTAACCTTAGACTATTTAATAAAGAGTCCAAGGCGTTTTATATGCCAAAGTTCACCTCTAACCTTTTGTCGGTAAAAAGGGCTACTAATGATCTGAATTGCTATGCTATATTTGGGCCTAATGATGTTTACTTTCAGGATATTGAGACTGGAAAACTGATTGGTGAAGGTGGAACCAAAGATGACCTTTATATTCTTGAAGAGAGTTCACCAAGCTCACCTAAATCATGTTCCCTTAGTTCTTATCTTGGTGTTTCTTTTAATGTGTTGTGGCATGCTAGACTAGGACACCCTCACTCTAGAGCTCTTGAGTTGATGATACCTAATGCTATGTTTGATCATTCTAGTTGTGAAGCTTGTATTCTTGGGAAGCATTGTAAAACTGTTTTCTCTAAGTCTACTACCTTTTATGAAAATTGTTTTGACTTGGTTCATTCAGATGTTTGGACCTCCCCATGTGTCTCTAGAGACAATAATAGATATTTTGTGACCTTTATTGATGAAAAGTCCAAGTATACATGGGTTACATTGCTTCCATCTAAGGATCGTGTGATTGATGCTTTTACAAACTTTCAGAATTATGTTACTAATCAATTTAATGCTAAGATTAAAGTGTTTAGAACAGATAGTGGAGGTGAGTACACAAGTAATAGGTTCAAAGAACATCTAGCTAAACATGGCATTATCCATCAAACAAGTTGCCCATACACACCTCAACAAAATGGTGTGGCCGAAAGAAAAAACCGACATCTCATGGAAGTGGCTAGATCAATGATGTTTCACACCAATGTACCTAAGAGATACTGGGGAGATGCAGTGATGATGGCTTGCTATCTCATAAACAGGATTCCAACTAAGATCTTGGAAGACCGATCACCATTTGAGGTATTGAACAAATTTAAACCATCCATTAGTCATTTGAAAGTGTTTGGGTGTGTTTGTTTTGTCTTAGTACCCGGCGAGATGAGGAACAAGTTAGAGGCTAAGAGTACCAAGTGTATGTTCCTTGGTTACTCCACCACACAAAAGGGCTACAAATGCTTTGACCCCATCCAACATCGCACATTTGTCTCCCGTGATGTCAAATTCCTTGAAGGACAAGGCTACTTCGACAAAAGAGATTGGGCCGACCTTGAAGACTTGGCCACTCCAACT
>NW_010921837.1:25699-25764 GCF_000633955.1 Camelina sativa
GTTTAAGTGTTGTCTAAGCACTCCAAATTCATCCCGAACTCATACAATTGGTCAAATGCATTGGA
>NW_010921838.1:0-3750 GCF_000633955.1 Camelina sativa
GAAGGTCTGAACTCAAGAGTGAAGTATATGGAGAGCAATATAACATCCACTTCAGCTCCAAAACTCACCCAACTCCCTGGAAAAGCAGTTCAAAACCCAAGGGAGTTTACTGCCAAAGCCATTCATATCTTTGAAGAAGAAGTCACTGAGGACAGTGAAGTTCAAGTTGGGGAGGATTGGTCATTTCTTGAAGCTCAGAGTGAAGTTTGTGCAAAGCAGACTGACTCCGGTATTGCACTCGACCAGGTGCTCGAGTATGCACTCAACCGAGTGAGTGTTCGAGTGGCCGATCGAGCTGAAGAGTTAGAAGCTGTCAAGCCTGCTAAGTACATCCCTCCTGCTTACAAACCGCCTCTACCATTCCCAGGACGTTTCAAGGCACAGAAGCTTAAGGAATTAAGGGAAATCATTGAGAAAAAACAAATGTTGGCTTTGCAACAAAAGGAAGAGAAGGCTTTGAAGGAAGAGGTTGTGATTGAGAAACAAGAAGAAGTGATGGCCATACAAGAGATCATCATTGCTTACCAAGAAGAAGAGAGAGGACCTGCCTTGGAACAGTATGATCCATATCCTCTCTATAAGGATTTTTTGCTTGATTTATCAAAGAAGAAGGCTCAAGCTCAAGATGAGAAGGATCTTGAAGACCTTGGAGGAGTAATCATCCCAATTAAGCTTAAGGATCCAGGTCCATTCTATCTGCCTTGCACACTTAGCTATCTTCACTACAACCAGTGCTTATGTGACTTGGGAGCATCTATCAGTGTGATGCCCTATTCTATAGCACAAAAGCTTGGGCACACTGACTTCAAGTCCACCAACCTTCATATATGCCTAGCTGATGGTTCAAACAGAGATGTGGTTGGCAAGTTGGAGAATATTCCAGTCAAGATAGGAAGAGCAAGGGTTCATACAGATTTTGTGGTATTGGAGATGGACAAGGAACCTGAAGATCCTATCATCCTTGGGAGGCCATTCTTAGCCACAGTTGGAGCTGTTATTGATGTTAAGGAAGGTCTTGTGACCTTGAACATTTCTGAGGGTATAGCTATGAAGTTTAACATCTATAACCCAACCAACCTTCCTACCATTGATGATCAACCTTTTACTATCAAGGACAAAGGTGGTCATGAAGGTTTAAGTGAAGTGGCAACTCCAAAGGACAATCTCTCTCTTCAAGAAGATTCTGTGGAAAAGCTTAAGAGGTCAGTTCAAGAGTTGACTGGTATGGTTAAGGATCTCCAAGTCAAGCTAAACAAGAGGTCTTTGAGGAAAGCAAGACCAAGGCTCAAAATCAAGAAGAAATATGGTTTGTGTGTTAAGGGTGAGGTGATCAAGGATCAGACTCACAGTGATCAAGAAGTGCCAGGGAGGATTTCATCACCTCCTTGGTATCTAAACAAAGCCTAAGAAGGCAACCAAAGTCAAGCTTAGTGACTCTAAACAAGCTCACTAGGGAGGAAGTCCCTAAGGTATCCTTTGTAAATATGCTTTATTTTCTTAGTAGTTTTGATGTGTTTTGTTTTATGTTTGTGTTGGGCAGGCCTTTCAATGAAAGTGTAGATGGGTATGGAGAGATTTGGACTTGGGGAAGGAGATTCGCAAGCCCACTCGACCAGCCCACGAGAGGTACTCGACCGAGTTGGCAAAGAAGTAAGGCCCACTCGATTCTCATTTCTCTAGAATGATCGAGTGGAGGGAAGAAAAAGAAGAAAAATTTTGAAATTTCAAACTTTGGTCAAGGAGCTCGACCACGTGCTGGTCGAGTGTGGGGTCGAGTGGCAGCAAAAAGCAGGTCAAAGATTCCCATTTCAAATTTGAATGGTATGGACGCTCCACCCTTGTCTCCTTGTCCCCTTAGCTTCTTTAAATAGAGCCTTACACGATCCTATATCTCTCACACTCTCTCATTTGCTCAAAACAACTAAAATCAAGTTTTAAAATCTCTCTCAAAGTTCATCATTTGCTCAAGCTTAGCTCTTTTAAGTTTTTGGGTCACTAACCTATTAACCTTAAGCTTTGAGTCTATTCCCTTCAGTTCTATTCGAAAATGTCTTCAAGGATTACTAGGAAGTCTCAACAAGCGGCTGCAAGCTCCATGGAACGTTGTGATGATCGCCTACAATCAAGAAGAGAAGCTGGAAGAACCACTCGACGCCCCACTCGAGCATGCACTCGACCGAGTGGTGGTCCGAGTGGTCGATCGAGTCAGATGCCGTGTTCAAGAAATCAGTCAGTTGAGGAAGATCCTGAGAGAACTGAAAGTGAAGAAGAAAGGGAGCCAACTCTTAGTGAGTTCATGAGGAGAAACAAGGCCAAGGGGAAGAGGCCAGCAGTTGAGATTGAACAAGAGGAGATTGAAAGTGAAAGTGAGGAAGAAAGTGAAGAAGAAGAGTTAGAGGATGATGGAGAAGCAGAATCTTGTGGATTGACAAAGAGGCAACTTTATGAAGCCTTCATGAGAATGGAGTTCCTGGGAACTAGGTATCCACACAAGGAAACCATGGAGAAGCTAGCCATTGATAAAGATGTGGAGTACCTTTTTGAGAAGAGCAACCTAACCAAGTTCATGGGGCTTTGCATGGAGGGGTATAAAGAAGAAAGTTGTGAGTTTCTAGCCACAGTCAAGCTGCACACATATGCAAGGAAGGATGATGAGTTTGGAGCTGGTCATATTGCTTTCACAATCAAGGGGAAGAACTATGAGCTTTCATTGAAGAAGATAGCAAATGTGTTTGGTTTTGAAGTTGGTAGTAATAGGAGCTTGATGATACCAAGAGAGGAGCTCTATGCCATTTGGGAAACCATTGGAGACAACATCACCTATTCATCCTCCAAGACCAAGAGTTCAAAGATAAGAAGCCCAGTCCTAAGGTACTTCCACAAGGCCTTAGCAAATACATTCTTTGCTAGGAAGGAGACTGGAAATCTCAATGAGGGTGAGCTCAAGATAATTGACATGGCTCTCAATGGAATCATCCTTGAGGCAAGAAATGGAACCATCATTCTTGGGACCACTGTGGAGACTGACCTTGCAATGGTGCTCATTGACCACATGATATATTTGAGAAGTTGGGTAGGCAAGTTACAAAACAAAGGGTCAAGAGGAGCCTTAGCCATTGGAGGCATCATCACTCCAATACTACAAGCTGCCAAGGTCCCACTTAGAGGAGAGAAGGTTTTGCCAAGATGGATTGACTCAAGCTACCTCACCTCTACTCTCATATTGGCCAAGGAAATGCATCAAGGAAATCACATCTTCAACTTTGAGCTTCCAACAGTTGGAAAAAAACAGTTGATCTTACCTAACCAAGAGCTCACCACCATTCAAGAAGGAGCCAACATTGACTTTTGGCCAGCTGATGAGTTCTTGTTTGATGGGATAGTTCAACCTAGAGTTGATGAAGCTGGAGATGTACAAATGGCTGATGAGGAGGAGCAATTTTACTTTGAAGATTATGAGCCCAACCCAAGGGATAGTAGAGGAGTGAGAGAGACTAGCAAGAGGTTGACTCTCCTACAAAAGTGGAGCAAGTGGCATGGGAAGAGGTTTGATAAGCTTAAGAAGAAGGTGACCAATATGGTTAAGTCTATCAAGGGCCTAAAATAGGAGATTGCTGAGCTGAAGAGTGCAAACTCATCTCCAAGCCATACAAGTCCTTTGAGGAGGAGTAGCTCAACTAGAGCACTCTCAAGAGTTGCAAGCCCTGTGGAACCAGCTAGAGCTTCAATGTACGAGCCAAATCAGAGGAA
>NW_010921838.1:4527-25418 GCF_000633955.1 Camelina sativa
GAGGAGTAGCTCAACTAGAGCACTCTCAAGAGTTGCAAACCCTGTGGAACCAGCTAGAGCTTCAATGTACGAGCCAAATCAGAGGAAGAGGAGTTCAAGTAGCGAGAACAACAATTTTCGAGGCACTCGACCGGGTCACTCGAGCACCCACTCGACCACGCACCCCAGATGCACTCGGCCGAGTTCCAGCCCAGATCACCTTATGACTTCCCACCTCCAGCTACTTATCCAGGATATCCAGGTTACCCTCCCATCCCACGCCAATACTTCATGGATCCAGCAATCTACCAGCAGTTCTACCAGCAACAAGGTCAGAATTTTGACACTCGCGGTCCAGCTCGACCCCCCCACTCGAGCACGTACTCGACCGAGTCTGGGTCGATTCCCATCGTCGAACTGCCCCAATCTCCACCTCCAAGTCATCAACAAGACCCCAACTACACTTTTGACAGCATGCAAGAGGATGTGGACAGTTTCTTCTCCAATCCTTAAGGTACCACAATCACCTTCCCTTGTAAATACCATTGCATTTGATGTTGTGTTTTGTTTTTGATCTTGAATCCTCTTACAAATTTCTTTCACACAGAGGACTGTGTGATTTAAGTTTGGGGGAGGGTTTGAGATAGCATTTGATATTGTGTTTTGTTTTCTTATTTCAAATTTTTAGCATCATCATGTTAGTATTTGCATAGCATCTAAGGCATAGAAAAACCCTAAAAATTTGAAATTTTTTGCAAAAATCTTTATAAAAAAAAGAGTGTTCATGTAGTTTGCACTGCACATTAGGATCTTGTTTAGCATGTTTCATGTAGGATTGTATAGTATTTGCATTAGGGATCTATGATGAGTATTCCCTTGTTAGCTTGTTTATTCACTAGACTAGGATCAATGCCCAAGTTAATAGTACTTTGATGCTAGTTGAGTGGTTAGAAGAATAAGATTGAACCAAGCCTTGAATTCCTACATTGCATTTGGTCTAAATTGAAGCATGTTGAGATTTGAAACCATTTCCTATTTATAAGAACCTAATATTGACTTTCAATTATCAATGTGTGCATTGCTTTAAACTCATGGATACCATATACATATTTGGATCATCTTCTTCCTTTTTACCACTCTTGTTGATCCAAGTAGCTGATTAAAACATTAAAATCAGTTCCCCTACCCATTAACCAGCCCTTATTTCAAGCCATGTTTATTCTTGTGTGTGTGAGGCCTATTTTTGGGATTGAGCTTGGTAGAAAGTGTTAGGTTTGAACTGACAAGAGTAAAGCCTTGTGTAGTTCTAGTTTGCATTTTTCAAACTAGATAGGACTAGGTGGTTCACTTGTTGGGTTTGGGACTTGGCTGTTATGAAAAGAAAAGAGGAAAAAGAGAAAGAAAAAGGGTAGAGTCTTTAAGAGGAGAATGTGTTTAAGTAAAGCTCTTAGTGAAAGGATGGGAAGTAAACAAATTTTTTGTTGAAGATGGTTCTAGTTAAAGAAAATAAAGAAAGAAAAAGAAGAGTATAGCAAAATGCTTTTATGTCTTAAGAATAAGAAGAAAAGAAAACCATAGCAAATAAGCAAGAATCTCCCATTCCACTAGAAATATCAAATAAGAAACCTCTCCTAAGACTTTAAAATCAAAAGAGAAAAGGGTGAAAGAGAAGAGAAGAAGTTAAAGGGTAGCACTAGGATCAATTGGGTTTAGATTGATAGGATAAACACTTTGGGTGCCTTTGGGTAGACAAGGTTTTGTTCTTGTATGTGTCTAAGTGTTCTTACCTTTAGCATTCTTCTAAAGCTCAATCCATTTTTATGAGAGAACCTTGATATTGATAAGCCCCACTCTAAAGAGAGACCATCATTGTCTCTAAACCTTTTACTACCAAGCCAAATGAGTTTAAGCATTGCATAGAATTGATTCATGTTCTTGATTAATGAATGTTAAAGGAAATGGTTGATTTGAATGCATGTGGACATCTAAGGCTCAAATCAGTAAAGGTTGTGATATGCTTGTCTAAAATCTTTAAGTACAGCTCATTCAACTTGCATCATAGTACTAGTAACTTGGACATTGATTCTAGATGGTCTATTTGCAAGCTTTAGGAGCTGAGATCCCACTTTCAAACCTCACCTACCTTCTTATGTCTTGTTCATTTGCTTGAGGGCAAGCAAAGACTAAGTTTGGGGGTGTTGATGTTCATATATTTTACCCTGTTTTCCCTTAATATATTCACATCTTTTGCATCTTTTGCTATCCATTTTGACCATTATTGCATAGCTTTAGGACTGTTCTTGCATTAGAGTTTAGTTGCATTGCATTTGCATCTTTTCATGCATAAACAGGTGATTTTGGAGCTTAAGGAGCATGGAAGCAATGCTGAGGAGAAGTGAAGCAATCATGAGGAGAAAGCAAGAGAGCTAAGGCTGAAGAACCAAGGTCCGGAGTCCAACTCGACTGCCCACTCGACCAGACACTCGACCGTGTGCTGAGAGGGACTCGACCGAGTGGGAGGAGCACAAGAGGAGCCAACTCGACCGGTCACTCGACCGAGCACCAGGTCGAGTTGGTCGAGCCGCCTGGCTATTTTGTCTTTTAGCGTTTTTAGGGCTTCCACTACTTTTTCTATATAAGGGCTTGTACCTGCAGCCACCAAAAGAGTCCAGCTTTTTAGGGAGTCAAAAACCTAGTTTTTTCCTTTTTTAGAATTATTCCTTTTGCACTTTTATTTTCTTAGATCTTGTACTTTTTTTTAAAGGAGAAAAAGACTAAATTCTTCAATATTGTTGGTTTCATAACTTTCTTAATATTGAGAATTTGAGTTTGGTTCTTTCTTCAATATTGTAGATCTTTGATTTATCAATGATGCGAGTTTCAGTATTTTCTGGGTTTATGACTTTGTTGTTCATCATGTGTTCTTGTGAGTAGTTGCTTAGGATCTTGAGGATGGGTTAGGCTGGGTTGTGTTTGTGGTTTGTTTGATTTGGTCAAGCTTGATTGTTGTAGATCTCTTCTAGGCTAGATGTTCTTAATGCTGATCCTATATCTGAGAGGGTAGGATCTGATTTCAAGCCTCTTAGCATCACACCAATGTCTAAGGAGCATAGATAAGGCTAGATCTAGAGACTATCATTAGGCTTGCTAAGAGATTAGAAGTCTTGTTTGATTTTTGACATATTGCTTAATGCCTGCTTGTGTAGATTCTTTACTTTGTGAGAACAAGTCTAGAGATGCATGAGTTTGATTGTTTCTTGCCATGAGAGTGGATTAAACATGTCTTAGAAATATATGTCTAGAGATTAGCTCAAGTTGTTTGAGATTTGTTGACCAAGTTAGATGACCTCAATCATAGTCCAGCCCATGAATCCCTCCTCAAGACCTTCCTTGTTTATTGATTTCTTAGCTTAAATCCTGTTGTTTGATCGTTGTTTGATTCGTTTTGGTATTGCTCTGTTTTTCTTGTGTTGCTCTGTTTTGCGTATTTGTCCAGCTCGACCCTGCACTCGACCTGCACTCGATCGAGTGCTTGCTCGAGTTCCAACCCAGAACTTGTGTTTATGATTTGTGTTTGTCCTGTTTCACTCTAGTTGCATTTCTGTTGCATTCATTTAGTATCCTGTTCATTACTTACCTTGCATTAGTTCAATACTTGCATTATCATAGTTTCTATTTCTGTTTTAGTTTCATAATTGTCATAATAATTCTGTTCCATTTGCATTTAGCTCCTAGTTCTTGTAGTTTTACTTTCTGCATTTTACATTTCATCATAGGATTGTTAGTGACAAACAACCTTTACATCTGGCTTGACTTAGACTCATATGCACATCTTGATTGATCACAAACACTCAGATTGGATTGACACCTCTTATACTACAATTGCATAAGGGGAATTGAAACACCCTGCCATCCATTCATTCATAAGTCATCATTCCATACATCATTCATCACCACAACCACAAAAAGACATGTTTCAAATCATGTAAATATGTATATTAAAACAAGTGACAAAATAAGATAAAAGCATCACCTTGTTGCAAAGTGTTTAAGTGCCTTTCCTTCTACAAACGACAATGGTAACTCCCCTATCACAACCATTTCATTCAATGCTTCTCTAAAAATATGCTCATGCACTTTTCCAGACTATAAATTCCCATCTCTATTAATAACTTGTTGACCTTCACTAGGATCTTGAGTTTCTTCCCATGCCTTGTAAACCTTGCAGATGTTTAGATGATTCCACAATGTTTTTGTCCCTGATTTTGTTGGACAACTCAACTCCTTTCCACAATAGTTGCAGTTACCTTTGTCACGGTTGTCCTTCAATCTTGTGAAGTGTTGCCACACATTTGACCTTGGGTTGAGAACCTTGGGATTCTTAGACTCAGGTTGGTCAGACTCGGAACCACTGTTAAGAGTTTGTTTCTTCTTCGTCCTTCGATTAGACTCAGGTGTTAGAAACTCTTTTTGTTCATGCATATATATCTCGTCATCAATAAAATTTGGAGATGATGAATCCATCTGCAAATCATAACTCATAATTAACATTTTAAAACCAAAACAAGGAGCTAAACAAAACAGATAGCTAAACAAACTTTTACGAATCCGTCTGCACATTCAAACCAAAACAGAGAGCTAAACAATCATCATCAAGCAAGGCTCGGCCAAAAAATCAAGCCGCATCATTATTAACAATCAAAAACTGTATCCGTATAATTGCCTAAATAAAACCTATATATTAACAATCAAAGCAAAGAACAAGAACACTATTTAAGTTCAGCAGATGCAGAGCAAGAAGACAAACCTTCGATTTCCTACGTGAAGTTTCAGAAGAAGGAGAAGATGCGACAATTGGTGTTTCCAGTTTGAATAATTGGGGATGAACTCTATTTTAAATAATTGAGGATGGGAAACCCAACAGACTCGTACAAAAAAGAGGAGAAATCAATTTCAAACCTTCAAATTTAGTTTTAGGAATTAAGAATTTGAAACTAAAAAGAGGAATAAAAGTGTTAAGTGTATTAACTTCAGGTGTTGGGGTTTTGTTTCTGGTATCGGATAAAACCCGAAACAGATCGGATATCCGAAGCTTAAACGTTTTATACCTGATCGGGTTTTACACACTACCCGAATCCAACCCGAACCCTCTACTTTGGGTCGGGTTCGGGTTCGAGTTTCAGGTTGAGGCTATTATGCCCAGGGCTAGGTTGGTGGTAAAAGGCTTTTTTCAATCCATCCTCTATCACCCTAAACTCTTATGCGTTGGGAAAATCTTATTGTCCGTTGTTCTTCGGTCGAATATCTTATTGGCTGGTGGGTTTTGTAAATTTAACACAACGTTAGTATGCATTTTATATGATATAAAATATTTCCTTTAATTTTTTAATAAAATTTATATTGTTAAGAATGACTATGCTAGCGATCACTAGAGGATCAGTGGTCATCCCTTTCCTAAGATGGAAGAATTACGCGCGAGCTTGTGCCTTCCAAGTCCACTATGACCCATTAAGCCGACTCCAACTGGACCATCACTTTTTTTGTTTATTAATTGGAACCAACTCGCATAAAACTACAATTTCATTTATTATCTTAGAATCTGGTGTACATAAATAACCTCATAGCCACAAAGCTAATTTGATCACTCTTCAAAGCAAGAGAAAGTAAGAAAAGACTCAAGATTTGAGTTTTGTAGTTTTTCACAACTTATTTTGGTTTTATTCAGTAACTTAAATAGAGAAACTGGAGTCGTAACTCCTTACAACGTGAATGAAAGAAAATGGAGAACATACTCCTCATGACTCGTTTCCATTTTATGTACACTTATAATTACCCTTCGATATGTTACTATATTTGATATATTTTGATAAAAACTATATATGATTGATGACGATAAAAACTATATATAAAAACTAAAAAGTTTTTAAATATTATAATTTTTAAACTTTTAAAATTAAAATTTTTTTTTTTGTCATTTTTATTGTCATGTTTTCGTGTTTTTTATTCAATGTTTTCTTATTTTTCATATTCTTTCTTGTCATTTCTATTGTCAAATTTTATGGTAATCGTCATCATTACTTTTACCATTTGGTTCTTCGCTATACTCTTTTTCTTCTTCATCCTCGTCAACTTCTTCGCTTTCTTCCACTAAAAACCCTTTTTTTTAGACTACCACACAACTTGTTAATCCATCAAACTCCAAGAACAAAATCATTTCTTTTCTCATTAAAATCAAAAGTAAGATAAAAAATAAAAAATTAATGAAAAAATATCAACTTAGCTATAAAATCATACACAAAAATATTTTTTACAGCTCATAAGAAATAAAAAGCACAAACTTAGATAAATAAGATAATTTATGTTTTACATAAATATTTATAATATTTTAAACTTTAAATTTTTTTAAATATTATAATTTATTTTCTTGAAACTTTTTAAAGTTTTAATTTGATCAAATAAAAAATCGGATCAAACCGAATATACTTTTAAACTTGGACACCTGATAAATCAAGATTTCCTGCTCATTCGTTGTTGGAAGCATATTAATCTTATTTATACTGGTTCTCAACCATTGTCTAAAAAATTTCTAGCCGATGTGGGATATTGTGCATAGTTCTTTTATTTTAATAAATTTAAAATTTTCCTTTTTCTAAAAAATTCTGGAAATTTAAAAAAATATTAATGAATGACATATCAAATCCTGATTGGTTGTTTAAAATAATTCTTAATATTGAAAATTCTGGAGATTTAAAAAAAATGTTAATTAGTGAAGTATCTAATCACAATTGGAGATTTAAAATCGTATGTGGACGCATTTAGCAGCTTATAGCTCCTACTTTTTATTAGTATAGATTCCTCAAAATTATATCATAAACACAAAATTGAGAATCCAAACCTAAAAACAAAAATCTAAAAATTAATTTAAAATATTGTTATTTGTTAAATAATGCTATTTTGAAAGTTTATAGAATGTGTGTTATACAGTAAAACCTCTATAAATTAATATTGTTGGGACCAAAATATTTTATTAATTTATAGTGATATTAATTTATTTATAAATTAATAATTATTAATTTATAGTGTAAATTAATAATTATTAATTTATAGATAAATTTTTAATAGTTTAACTTTTAAAAATTATGAATTGAGAAAATTTTAACAATAATTTCGGATATTCAAAATTTTATGGTATTGGAATTGAATTTGTAATATTTAGAAAACATTATTAACAATAATTTACAAATACAATAGACAAATTCACTTATACACATGACATACACAAAATTAAATTTATGAATAATAATATAAATTGTTGTATTTTAATAGTCAATCAAATTATCAAAATGTAAATGATGGATATCTAAAAATTGAAAACTTAAAAAAAAATGTTGTTATATTTATGACATGTTACAAAATATTTTATATCATTATAGTTTGAAATTACAACATTAAAGTTGTTTTGTAGATATGAGCTTTAAGAGAAACATACATTATATATATATATATATATGTATATTTACATGATTATTAATTTATGATATTATTGGGACCATATTTTACATGAGGATTTCAGAAAAATTATTATCTTATTATCTTATCGAATTTTGTTATTTTTTACATTTGCCCTACTTAGGACTGACAAAATTCATTAATTGATAGTGTTTCTTAATTTATAGAGGTTTTACTGTAATTGCCCATATAACTTGTTTTAGTGTTATTTTAGATTTTTTTTTTTGCCAACAGATATAAATTGAAATATTTTATTATTCAAAAAAATAGGTAGGAGTTACCGATTACACCACAAAAATTCCTATTTTGTGTACTTTTAAAGTAGTTGTCCTTTAGTTAAAAAAATTAATGACTACGTTTACAATTAATCATGTTTATACTGTGTTAATCATAAACTAGTTGTAACATAGTCGTAAATATTTGCGACTAAGTTAATGATTATTCATATTAGTCATAAAATAGACACTATTTAACGACTAATATTAAGATTATTTATTAGCTACTAAAAATTTACAATTATAGTGATTAGTTGTAATTTGGTCGTAATACCCTATTTAGCAATGCAGTCGTTGTATGTCTGTTTTTTTTGTAGTGACTTCTTAATGTCTCTCTTGGTAAAAAAATGATGTATAGCTCTTTTTGGTCATTTTTATTATTGTCTCCCTCGCCTCGGCATCTCTTTCAACTTTTTCAAACTTAATCCTCTTAACTCTTCTCTCCTTCTATGATTGAACTTAATGCTTCCTTGATTCCTGTAATGTTAGTGGAATTTTTTCCTCTAATTCTCAGACTGACCAAACATAATACAACTATATCACTCATATGATTTATTGTGAATCGGGATTTGTCATATCACATAGATTACAAACAAATAACATTAGGCTTATGCATATAACTTCAAAAAGCCAATACAATAAATATTATTTCCTCATGATTTATATCTTGAAATCTACTAACATCAAAAGAAAAGACTATTTGGCTTAAAAACTAAGATTTTACCAACCATATGTAAACTTTGCATCATGATTCTCACTTGTGAGATAGATCCCATCATCTCTAACATTCCAAAATATCATGGCACCAAAACTTATGTTAAAAGAATCTCATTCTTCATAAGCAGTAATAGTAACATAAGATTTAAGGCCAACTCGTGCGATAGTTTGCAGAAAAACGTAGTCCCACCCAAAAACTATCCTGAAACTTAAAATAATATAAGTATGTACGACGCACTACGTGAACACCGAGAGTCTTTATCAGACCTACAAACATGAGAACATCATCATTCCTGCCAAGAGAGTTTATGAAATAGACTTGGTTTTTTAAAATAATTGTGATAGCGTTGTTCGATCCAACCTTCAAAGCAATTACAATGATTGAAGAAAAAGTATTCATCATTTTGAACAATTTTTTTATATAGTTTTGTTTAAGTTTCATACATTAGATTTTCAAATTATTATCCTTGCATATTTAATATGGTGAATTAGGTAAAAAAAAAAAAGGTCAATGAGACATAACTTCAAAAGGAATCTTTGACTATTTTAATTTGGGAAAAAATATTACAAAAAGCATGAACATAGTTAAAGTGTTATAAAAAAATGCATCAACTTTGCTTGTGGTAGATTAAATAGCAAATTTTAGTTGATTTTTCAAATAAATCGTAATTTTTTTTTTACTTTGCCAAGTAAACACATCATTAAGTCAACTGCCGGACAAATTTAAGGAAGTTTAGTCAACATACAACTTATGTTAAACTAAAAAACGAGGTTGTTTTATATATATACTAGCTATGGACCATCCGATGTGCGAGTTTAAAATTTTGTAAATAAAATAAAATTTTTAAAAAAATATATTAAAATTTATTATATATTATTTATATAAAAACAATTGCTACAATACTCTGATTTATATCAATATACAAATATATTTTTTTACCACCACCTAGAAAATGTCTATATGAACAAATTAAGCTAACTATTATATGTCTCTTTACTTTTACTTTTGCATAGTTTTTTTAATCGCTAAAATTGTTGGCTCAAAAAATATTTTGAATAAAAAATAAATTACATCACAATAGTGTATGACTAACCATAGAGAACCTCGGTTCTGCCCTCCTCCCTTATGGAGAGAACCCTGCGTCCAACCTCCTCCACTATGGAGAGAATCTTCGGTCTGTTTTCCTCTACTGGGGAGATAATCTTGCGTCCAACCTCCCCGACATTCCTTTCTTGGGAAGATAACCTTGCCTCCGACCTCCTCCACCATATAGAGAATCTTGGCTCTACCCTCCTTCTGTGTGGAGAGAACATGATCACGGTCTTTTAGCTATCTCAAAAAGGCTAGCTCCAGCAACCAATGAAACTAAAGACCCTTTTCAACGTCACAAAATCTTTTGATAGTAACTAATGTTAAATTTCTTAATATATTTATGAAAGTTTATTTGACACACCATGATGTATCCTCTGTCTTCAAGCTCCTATGGATCTATCAACAACGATTTATATTTTTCCAATCTATATATATTTGTTGTAGGCTTGTGTTTGATTAGCCTATTTTATCCAACCATTAGGTTGATGACCTTCTTCGCTTTATCTCCTTTTGAGATTGAACGAATGGTAATGATTATGTTTGCAAAAAAAAAAAAGTCTATGACCAACCAATCAAGGTTGAGAAATTAGAAGAAAATTAATTTGACATTATTAATGAAATAATAGAAAATTATAAGCACGGTAATATATGAATCTCAAATAATTCAAAGAGGAAAATATAAATTAAATAAAACAATCTAAAACTACTACAATAATTTTTAAAATACAGTATTAGAAAAGAAGATGCATATATTAATCTTCCATTTTTTTTTTGGTCAACATATTAATCTTACCTATTCCAAACTGAAAAGGTAAAAGTAAGAGTATATTTTGGTTTTAAAAAATAAGGAAAATTTGTCTTCCCAGTAAAAAAATTTGTGTATATTTTTTTGTGCAATATTTTTGAACAAAATGCATTTGTGTATTCATTTTTTTATGCTACATGTTCTGTAAATTAATAGAAATAATAATAACATCGTGAGAAAATTGTTAATTCCAAAAACTTTAGGTATTATGCATAAGAAACTTTGTTAACACTTCAAAATTAAAGTTTACGTAATATGCATTGTGAATTTGAGAAACGAAACAAAATTCAAAAAAACGACAACAAAAACATGTAGTAATATCTAGGAATCTTTTTATATAGTTGCTTTGATTAGTCAACAAACAAATTGACTTCAATACTTGTTCAAGAACAATGATGCTTCAAACAAAAGGTTACTAAAAAACAATGAAAAAAATTTACCAAGAAAAACAAAGCTAGTCGAAATTATTTTGTTTACTTATATAGAGGGGTGTATTTACATTTTTTTTCCTTTTAGGATTAACAAAGTTTTTTTAATATAATAAAATTACGATTATCTTATGCATCGTTTTACCAATTTTGAAAACTGATGAGTTACTAACTTTGATATGTGATTTCTGATCGTTAAAACTGACACGTGTTACGATCTGATGAGTTACTAATTTGGATATTTAATCGTTAAAACTGACAAATGTCATGATATGGTGAGTTTCTAACTTTGATTTCTAATCGTTAAAACTAACACGTGTCACGATCTGGTGAGTTTTTAACTTTGATTTCTGATCATTAAAACTAACACGTGTCACGATCTGGTGAGTTACTAACTTTTGAGAACCAAACTTTATATAATAAGATATATAATTTAAATAAAAAATTTGAGGCTTGAACTCATCACCTATAGTTAACAGCTTATGATTTTATACACACACATATACTTATAAAGAACTTGTTTGTGTTGGGGATTGACTATCCACTCAATCGCTCAACATGAAGAAGAAGGAAGAAGAGACAAGAACAAAGAAAGCAGAAGAAGTTGTCGTAGGTGAAGAAGAAGATAAAGCAAAAGGGCCATTGGGCCATGTAATCAATTAAGCCCACTTATGTATAGTGGACTAGGTAATGTTTTGTGGTTTATGTAAGCAAACAATTACCCTAAAATTAGTAGTATAAATATGTGTTGTAATGGTAAACAAGACAAGGAAAGTTGTGACAAAGTAAGTTCTAAGCGGCTAAAACTTTTCCTTCAGTACAAATCAACATGGTATCATAGCTACTTCGATCTTGGAGTTTGTAAAGTTGAGTTTTCTGCACAAAAGAAAACAACAGGCACAAGCCGAGTTATAGAAGCTCAGCAAGAAACAAGAAGCTAAAACTTAAGGTAATTTGGAATCTCTTACGTGTAGTAAGTAGAGATGTAGAATCTTCAAGTGGTTCCAGTATGTGATGGAAAAAGTTATAGCTTGTGGGTGATAAAGATGAAGGCCTTACTGAAATCTAAAAGATTGTGGACGATTGTAATAGAAGGAGTCCCTAAGTCACTTAAATTGTCCACACCTGGACAAGATGAGAATAAGAAATCAGGGGAATGGGAATGAAAGACCAAACAGCCTGACAACTATTGTTTAGTGTTGTTACTAATGAGATCTTTCGTACTTACCTCTCGGTGGCTGAAACCTCAAAAGATGCATGGGAGGTGTTGAAGCTCAGATTTTAAGGAGATACAAAAGGGTCCATGATAATGCTGCAGAGACAAAGGGCTAACTTTTACAACCTATAACAAGAAGAGAGAGAGAGAGAGACAATTGTAGAGTTCACTAAGAAGGTAGTTGAGCTGGGAAATGAAATGAGATCTCATGGGGAAGAGTTACCAAAGAGCATGGTTGTCTCTAAGATATTATGCTCCTTGCAAGAGAGGTTTGACTCATATGTGGGAGTCATAGAGCACACAAAGTACCTTGCAACCATAACAGTGGTTGAGGTAGTCAATGCCTTACAAGGTTAAGAGAAAAGATTGGATGATAGGAACAGTGGAAATGCAAAGGGGACATTTGCAGCAAGATTTCGAAGGTCACACCACACTCAAAACATGCAAAGAGTAACCAGATCTGAGTCATCTCAACAGAAATGGTGCAATGGATGCAAGAGGAACAATCATAGTGATGAGGAATGCAACTACATGAACAAGACTATCAACTCTCAACAGAACACTCAATTCAGACTAAGAGGAGGTTATTTCATATGTGGAAAACCAGGAAACTATGCTAGAGATCAGAGGCTCAAGCATAACCAAACTCAGATGCAAGCTCAAGCTGAATCACAAATGCAAGTACAAACGAATATGTAAGACCAAGAACAAGACAACCCAATAGAAGGGTTGTTTACAACAATTTATGACCAAATCACAAGTAATAGATGTATCTGGTTGATTGACAGTGGAGCTACGTGCTACATGGCTAGAAAAGAAAGTTGGTTCTCACAGTTAAACAAAAGCACTAGAACACGTGTGAGTTTATGCAGTGGTGATGTTATTCAAGCAAAAGGAAAGGGTAAAGTCACAGTTATGACTTAAACGAGAAAAAGGGCAATAAGAGATGTCCTCTTTACGCCTAGCTTGGCACACAACTATCTAAGTGTTCATCAGCTAATGAAAAGTGGCTATGGTGTTATGTTCAGTGGATCATGATGAACAATCACTAATCAAGAAGGGAAGAAATTATTCAACGCACCCATGACAAATGGATGCTATTCAATTGAGTTCCAAAAATTAAAAATTAAAAATTAAAAACAAGGAGAGACATCACAGAGGAAGGTAGAAAATGGACCTGGAAGTCATGGTGAAGTCTACTGAAATGTTGAATCGGAGAACCTACAGAAAAGTGAAGAATGATTGTCACATTGTGTGGTTAAAGGAGTAACATGTCCCACAATGGACCAGGATATTCAAGTAGGGGAATCAAGTAATATGCAGCAATGCCACAATCACAGAGAATGGTTTCAAAGGATGACATACTAACTTGTTGAACACCCGATGAAAGAGAATGAAGGTGAAGTCGGTGGTAAAGAGCTTGCAACCACTAAACAAAGAGAGAATGTTGAAGGAACCAAGGCGATAAGTCAAAAAGCAGTTGAGAACCAGAGAAAGAATAACTCACAAAGTATGGATGAACTGCTAGATTGAGATGCTTCTCAGGTCAATACAAAGGAAAAATATGTAAGCTGCACTCTGGCCTGGGAGAGGTTCAAGATGTTATGAAAGCAGAGTTGGAAAAATCTAAACTGAAAACTGATCAAATTTATGAAGAGAAATCAAAGGTACAATCAAAACAAGGATTAGTCAAAGAACATAAGGAGAGGGAGCTTATCAGCTGCAATGTCACAAATCTCCTGCCTCCCAAAGAAAAACATGCAGTTGGAATTCAAAAGACATTGGGTATCAAACTCGGTCAGAGTAATGATCAAAAAGAGGAAAGGAAAATACATGATTGGATCGAAACAATATCCAACACACCGAATAAGGGAGATGGAGAATCTGTAAGGGTTGCTGCAAAAAGATACCTACAAGAGGGAGAACTGAACAAGTTCAAAAGAGATAAGAAGAAGCTAAAAAATCTTAAGATGAATCGGATTCAAAGGATTAATGAGAAAGAATGCAAAAAGAAGAGCCTCACTATGAAAGACAAGAAAAAGTTGAAAAAAAAAACAGAGAAACTCACATGTAAGGCACCTGTTTAAGATGGAGATTGAAGATTTGGCTTGTAATGAGACCAACATGCGGAAAAAGAAGCGCCAGATTTCATAAACACATTAAAAGAACAAGGGATCTGTCATGATGAGAAACAAATTAGAAATTGGGTCAAACTCAATCATAATTGCTAAGGTAAAGAATGAAACAATGAAGGAGCAATATCAATTATTTGTGAGTTTTGTAGATCTCGAAAAGGGGATCCATTCTAAGGTGAAGGAGGAGATCGATGACCTGAATTACTAATAAGACTACCTGCAAAACAAGGAAAAGATTCAAGATTCAACCAAGCTTGATAAGAATCACAAAAGGGCAAAAAACAGATTGTAATCCAAGCAAGAGGCGATTTTGAAAGAAACTGATGAGACTATGAAGATCAAGGCGATGAGGGAGCAGAGGGAGCATAAGAACTTACCAATAAGTTTTGCAGATGTTGTGAAGGGAACATACTTGTCGCGTGAAGAGAACACCAGAGAGAATTTAGGAGTGAAGGATATCAAATCCATGGACCAGCTTTCAACAATTGAGTACGCAAGTCAAGAGGGAGTGTTAGAGATTGACTCTCCATTCAATCGCTAAACATGAGAAGAGATTAAAGAAGAACAAGAAGGAAGAAGTTGGGTAGGGAGAAGAAGGAGATAAAGCAAAAAGGTCATTGGGCCATGTAATCAATCAATTAAGCCCACTTATATATAATGGGCTAGGTAATGTTTTGTGGTTTAGGTAAGCAAACAATTAACCTAAATATGTGTTGTAATGATAAAAACAAGACAAGGAAAGTTGTGACATAGTAAGTTCTAAACGGCTAAACTTTTCCTTCAGTACAAATCAGCAGTTTTTTGGTCATTTGGCATTTCCATCCAAATGATTCATCTAAATGTAAAATGGCCAAACGAACAATGCCAAAAAATGGATCATCTAGATGATGCATATGAATGAAAATGTGTTTGTTTGGTTTAGTTTTGTTTCATCTAATGACAAAAATTTGATAATAAATGACTAAAATATGTATGTATTAATATACTTTTTTAATAACTTCATTTTCACCACATTAATTTCAGTTACCTATATAAAATATATTTACAACTAATAATTTATAAATTATTATTGAATTTTTTGCGGTTTTGCCAAAAATGTGATTTTTGCAGTTTTGGCGGGAAAATGTGATTTTGCTGTCTTTGCCGGAAAATGTGATTTTGCGATTTTAGCGAAAAATATGATTTTTGTGGTTTTGGTTAGAAAATGTGATTATGTAATTTTGGTGGGAAAATGTGATTTTGCGTATTTGGCGAGGAATGTGATTTTATAGTTTTGGTCGTAAAATTATGATTAAGGGCTGGATTGACGACAACGTTCCCGGTCAGTGATGAACTGCATATACATAAGAGCTCAAAGATTTATGTTATGCCTCTTCCGTTACTATAAGGGTACATAAGTGTACTGGAGTATGTTGGATGTAATATGCGGGAAAGCAATGTCGAGGTGATGGAGGTACATAACGAGTGTTGGAGAAAGAGAGAAATACAGCCTGCATCCGCTAAAATATATTTCAAAGACTGCGTAGTATTCGAAGTGGAGAGTTCCTCACGATTCATCTCGGCCAGAAAGGAAAAGTTAAAACTCCCACAGAATTCAATAAATACTCCGGATATTATCCAAAATTCTATGCTTTTCAGGATGAGTCACTAGCAGCGACGAGTAATGGGACCCAAAATTGTCCCGAGGCTAGGTATAAATGGTGTAAGCAGAAATAGACATGACTAAATTGTTGACGAAGCTAAAGGTGACAAACTAAGAAAACGGATGGCCACAAAGTAAGAGAGAAGTTTTCTACGAAAGAAGATGATGTTGAGAGCGGAAAATAAATAAGGGAAAATTGATTTAAAAGGACATTTTTTCTTCAATTTGTCTCATTATGCTTTTTTTTTGAAGTTTGGTAGAGTAGGTTTTAAAATACAGAAAAACTCAATTATACCCTTAATAACTCAATTAAACCCTTAATTGTAGAAAAAACCCAAAATTTCCTTTTTCTGTATTTCTTCTTTTTTGTATACTTCCTAAATTTAATAAAAACATACTTCTTTTTTTTAATCCATTTCCTCATTTTTTTTTACAAAATCTCGACATTGATTTAAAACCAAAAATAAAAAATCTCGACATTACTTTCTCTTTCTCAGGAGATATCAACACCCTTTTTTCTCTCACCGGCGAGAATCGACGACTCCGGTAGCTTCTCCCACCGGCGAGGATCGACGACTCCGGTAGCTTCTCCTGTCGACGACTACTCCGGTAGCTTCTCTCTCTCTCTCTCTCTCTCTCTCTCTCTCTCTCTCTCTCCCTCTCTCGACACAATTGAGTTTTTTCCCCAAATCTATTTCAAATTTTTTCCCCAAATCTATTTCCAATCGATTTCTCTCTCTCTCTCTCTCTCTCAATCGATGCATGCAATTGTTTGTTTGGATTGTTGTGGTTGTGTTTTTTTCCCCCAAATTTGATTTTTTCCCCAAATTTGATAATGTATCGGCAACACATGTTTTGCTTTTGGGTGATGTCAATATAGTTTCTATATGTGATTGATTGTTGTGGGACAATTTTTTTTCCCCAAATTTGATAATGTATCGATTGAAATTTGTGTTTTTTCTTCCCCAAATTTGATAATGTATCGACCTCCAAATTTTGCTTTTGGTTGATGTCAATATAGTTTCTATATGTTAAGACTTCATTGATTGTAAACTTAAAAATAGTTTACAGTTAGTATAGCTAATCGATCATGTTCATCATGTGTTAGGATAGGGATTTGGATTCATACTAATGAATTTCATTTTTCTTAATTTTTTTTTTGTGTAGCTATGGAAACAGAATTTCCTAAACGCCTATTTAGAGATGGATTTGAGCCACAAGTGAAGAAGATTAACAATTCCTGTCGAATTTCTATCTTGGGCAAAGTCAAACAAGCATTACCTAAAGAGTATGAGAAAGTGAAGAATGATCCAGTCTTTTCACATGTCTTTGCAATCTACGAGAATGGTTTAGGGTATTCAGGGCGTTTGATACACAGCATGATGTCTAGGCAATTGGTTACAAAGAAAAAAAGAGAGATATGGTTTGTGTTTGGAGGGAAGCCACTCAGATTTTCAATGCAAGAGTTTCATGCTGTGACTGGGCTCAAATGCACTGGCGATTCTAGTTGTGATTTAGAGAATTGGAAAGATGATGGTGGGTTTTGGAGCAAATTGATGAAGAGAAAAGGTCCGACTATTAGCATTAAGAGCTTGGTTGATGTGCACTTACCTGTAATTCACAAATGGAATGAGGTAGATAAGATCAAATTGGTGTATCTTCTTGTGATAGCTGGGTTGGTTATGGCTAAGGATGAGAAAAAGTATATTCCACTCAAATACATCCAGATGGTAATGGATCTTGATAAGGTGAGGACTTATCCTTGGGATCTTAAAGCTTTTAAAAGTCTTGCTAAGTCTATCATAGAAAAAAGAGAAGATTTGAAGAAGATCAATAGCTATACATTAGATGGTTTCTCATATGCATTTCAAATATGGGTGATGGAGGCAATTCCAGACATTGGAAAGTTGTTGGGAGAAAAGATTATCACAGAATTTAGAGAAGCTCCTCGATATTCTAACTGGAAAGGCATAGGGTGAGCTATGGCAATAAAACAAGACTCCAGGAACCTCCTCCTCAGTCACACACCTCCTGAAAACACCATCCGAGCAATGCCTATAGAGGTAAGGCTCATCCCAAAAATACCGCCTTATGTCTTTTAGGAACTTCTTCTTCTTATTCCCCACAAACTCAGTAGGTTCTTTCTCTGCTGCTAGGTAGTTTGCATACTCTCCAAACCAGGGAAAACTCGGCTGTTTGTTGGTATCGATTGCCTTGCACGGGGTTTTCGGAGCATGTGCTCCCAGGCGGAGCATGTGCTCGGCGGGATCAAAGATGCCGATCGAGTAAACATGTTCTTCAGGAAGGCTATCATCCAAGGGTAGCTCTTCTTCTATCCTCATTCTTGACAAGTGATCTGCAACTCCGTTCTCAATACCCTTCTTGTCTTTAATCTCCAAGTCAAACTCTTGAAGCAACAAAATCCAACGGAGTAGCCTTGGTTTTGCATCCTTCTTGGTCAGTAGATACCTCAATGCTGCATGATCAGTGTGAACAACCACTTTGGAACCAACAAGGTATGATCGGAACTTCTCAAAAGCAAACACAACCGCTAAAAGTTCTTTCTCGGTTGTAGCGTACTTGCACTGAGCCTCATCCAAGGTGCGGCTGGCATAGTATATCACGTGCAGCTTCTTGTCTTTTCTCTGTCCCAGAACTGCTCCCACGGCATAGTCACTCGCATCAGTCATGACCTCAAAGGGAAGGTCCCAATCTGGCGGTTGTACAATCGGAGCGCTAACCAAGGCTCCCTTGATCGTGTGAAACGCTTCCAAGCAAGCAGAATCGAAATCAAACTTCACTTCCTTACACAACAGCTGGGTAAGTGGTCTTGCTATCTTGGAGAAATCCTTAATGAACCGTCTGTAGAAACCGGCGTGGCCAAGGAAACTGCGGATCCCTTTTACCGAATTAGGCGGTTGTAAACTCATCATCACCTCAACCTTGGCTTTGTCAACCTCAATCCCCTTTTCAGAAATCTTGTGTCCCAGCACTATCCCATCTCTGACCATGAAGTGGCATTTCTCCCAATTCAGCACCAGATGTTTGTCTTCACACCGCTGCAACACCCTGCACAAATTAGACAAACAAACGGAAAAGGAGCTCCCATAGACGGAGAAATCGTCCATGAAAACTTCCATTATATCCTCAATCAGGTCAGTGAAAATGGACATCATGCATCGTTGGAAGGTCGCTGGTGCATTGCACAAGCCAAACGGCATTCTGCGGTAAGCAAAGGTGCCGTAAGGACATGTGAATGTGGTCTTCTCTTGATCGTCGGGATGGATTGGGATCTGAAAGAAACCTGAATAGCCATCTAAGAAACAGTAGTAAGGATGGTTAGCCAATCTCTCAAGCATTTGATCAATAAACGGCAAAGGAAAATGATCCTTACGGGTCGCAGCATTAAGTTTTCTATAGTCTATGCACATGCGATGTCCCGTAACTGTCCTAGTAGGAATCAACTCATCCTTATCATTCTTAACCACTGTAATTCCACCTTTCTTAGGGACTACATGAACTGGACTAATCCAGGAACTATCAGAAATAGCATAAATTACACCCGCATCTAGAAGTTTCATTATCTCTTTCTTAACAACATCCTTTAGATTCGGGTTCAACCTCCTCTGATGTTCTACCGAAGTCATTGATTCATCTTCTAGATGTATCCTATGCATGCAAAGATCTGGTGAGATTCCTGGGATGTCATCTAGTGAATACCCTAGAGCATTTCTATACTTCCTAAGTTCACAAAGGAGCAAAGCGGTCTCTACATTGTTTAGTTCAGAGTTCACTATCACGGGGTATGTAGAGTTAGGACCTAGGAACGCGTACCTTAGCCCGGCTGGAAGTGGTTTTAGCTCTACCTTTGGAGCTCTTAACTCGCTCCAAGGACCGTCCGCTGACTTTACCGGAGCATGTGCTCCGGAATCCGGAGCAGGTGCTCCCTCGGCGGATTCCTCCCCTGATTGGTTCTCATCGTCTAGGCTGGCGTAAGCTACCAGTTGCTGGAACCGTGTACCTGCATCCAAAATGCGTGTAAAACCATCAGCTTCCTCATTCAAGAATCCATACTTACCCTCTGCCTTTGTCAAGGCAACCTCCAACGGGTCGAGAGTGAGAACTTCATCGGTAACCTCATGTGCAACCTCTGAACCATCATCAACCACAAAAGTCTGACCATCTATCATAGGTTTCTTGAGCAGCTTATTCATCTCAAACCTTGCGATCATATCCCCCAGCTGGAGATCGATCGCTCCCCCTTGCACATCTATAATCGCACCAGCTGTGCATAAGAATGATCTACCCAAGATCAGGGGGTCACGTGGTTCTTCTTCAAGTTCCAGAACCACAAAGTCTGCTGGTATAAGCGTGTCCCCTATCTGGACATGTAAATCCTCCAACACTCCTATGGGGCGCTTGGTGGATCTATCCGCGAATACTAACGAAATCCGTGTAGACTTGAACTTCGTGTATCCCAGCCTTTTAGCCACTGAATATGGCATAAGGTTCACACTGGAACCTAGATCACAGAGGGAGTTTGCAAAAATCGTTTTACCGATTCTCACGGATAAGACAAATCGCCCTGGATCATCTCTCTTCTTTAGCACTTTGTTTTGCAGCACAGCACTGCACTCTCTTGAAACCATCATCACGTTCTCTTCCTCTGACACTCTCCCAGAAACTAACCCTTTCACATATCTCTTCAAAGCAGGTATCATCTGAACAGCATCAGCTAGGGGTAGTTTTACCGTCAATTCTCTCAACATCTCCTTGCACTTTGCATCTTCCAAATCCTTGTGAGATTTCTTAGGAGGAACAGGGTAAGGAACCCTAGGGGTGTACACGCGTGCAGGAGGTACCTCAGTAGGAACGGTCTGATCGGGAGTCGGGAGCACGTGCTCGCTGGGTGGGAGCACATGCTCGCTGGGTGGGAGCACATGCTCGCCGGATGCGTCGGCTTCTTTTTGACTCAACGGTGGAGTCTCAGTAGCATGTTGAGGAAGGTATTCTTCAGCAATACCCTTGCCCTTGTCAAGCNATACCTTAGCTCGGCTGGAAGTGGTTTTAGCTCTACCTTTGGAGCTCTTAA
>NW_010921839.1:0-160 GCF_000633955.1 Camelina sativa
TGATTAATATATATATATATATATATATATATATATATATATATATAGGGAGAGATAGATTCCTTGGAGAGGAAAGGAATCATACGAAGAAAGTCTTGGCTTGAAGAGAGTCTACAAGCCTCTGATCGATTTTCCCTTGGTAAGATTTCACTTTTTATTA
>NW_010921839.1:7142-17436 GCF_000633955.1 Camelina sativa
GAATCCTGCGGATATGCTTACCAAAGGCATACCAGTTCAAAAGTTTAAAGAGGCTTTAGAATTTCTAAAGCTGATCGAGTAATCATTTGGAGATTATGAAGCCGGAGGTTAAATTCAGGCTGTGCAGTTCACTAGAGGGTGTATGAAAGTTGAATCAAGGTGGAGTGTTAAAAGGTATGGTTTCCGATTCAATTTCAATGGCTGGTTTTGTTGTTGGTTTAGAGGAAATCAGTATCCGGTTTAGTGGAGAAGTCGAAACCGGGAATTGGTGAAGCATGGCAAACACTCTTTTCGCGAGAGAGGGTTTGTAACTGAAACGCTGTGTATTTGGTCTTAATCGCAGCTCAATCTTATCTTCTTCAATCATTCGTTTCATCTTCTTCTATCTTGTAACAGAAAAGTTTGAAAGAGAGAGAGAGACTCCATTGTTGTTCTTGAGCTCTGCTCAGATTCTGTAATTATGCTCCCTTGATATAGTGAATTACCGAATTGATTCGGCCCCAGTCGTAGGTCAGATCACACCGATCTGATTGAACTGGGTAAACAATCTTGTGTGTGTTCGTTGTTCTTTCTTTTTACGTTTTGTTTATTCAAATCGATTCAAACCGTTCGAGATACACAGTGACAGAGTTCGTGAGGTTGTGAGGTCGTTGAAACGTGATCCGAGTGAGAGTTTATCTTAACATTACATAATAAATTTATAAATATTAAAAGGGTTATATGGATCTTTTCTATGATAAAAAGTGCATCGGAAAGATACATATTTTTCGTCTCTCTGTTTGAACAACTGGATTTTGTTGTCAGGCTGTTGTTGCAGCTCTCATGATGAGCATATACATAGTTGGGACTTAATCAGTTGTCTAATGTTGGAGATTTTGACTTCTTATAATCATCATTCTCTTCTATGTCTCTCTTCAAAATCTTCATTTTACGGTTTTCCGTAAACCCAAAACGTGAAACACCAAATTGCGGATACCCCTTCGTGTTCGGTTTGCACTTCTGATGTAAATTATGACCCTTTTAAGCTTCCTAAAGAAGATGGGACACTACCTTTTTTATGTGAGATAGCCGTGGCAGAATACACCTCGAAACGATTAGTACTTCCTCCAAACCTTCAACAGTATAAGTTTTAAACAAAGATTTTAGAGTTGATTTCAAACATAATGTGGGTTTCTTGGAGATCAAGATTCTAACAAAGCATCTGGACTGAGGGATGGAACTAATATAAGATGAGGAAAAATTTAAGGACTTTCATATACCCCTCAGGAGGACATGAACTTGGTTATATCTTTCGGACAAGACCAAAACAAGGACATTTACATATGTTCTTATATGGATTTTTGTTAGAAAGCCATGACTTTAGAACAAAATAGGTTAGAGATGGATGAATCACTACTACACCTTTATAAGGGTAAATATATATATATTCATGTATAGAGAATAGATAATTAAATAGAATGTTTAAGTATTTCAATATATAATAACAACAACAATACCAAAATGGTGTTTATGTGTCATCCTAGATCCCAAGTCGGCCATAATATATAGTTGACTTCTTTGGCCAAGTGGTGCAACAAAATCTTAATTACAAACGCATTGTATTCTCAACATGATCGGACACGCCTACGCTGTGTATTACCCTCAATTATAATTCTTCTAAAACTGTCTAACGCCGGATCATAATAGTAGACGTGAAAAGGTTCATTACGATGATGTCTACGTTGGTATAAAAATATCTTACCACCTAAAGTGACGCAGAAATATCTATCTATTATACTCTTCATCGGGATATAAGCGAAGCTAGAGATAGTCATAGTTTTCAACCATTCTTGTTTCTCAGCATTGTCCATAACTGTCTCATCACTGTACAATTATTTTCAATGCCTTGAATGTTCCTCCATTGCTTCATTGGATCCCCCAATGTAAAAACTCGATAAACATGCTCCCACTTTTCAAAACTGGTAAGCACGCTCATTACTTTGTATTGATTCATGGTAGGGTCGTACCCAAAGAAATAGCCTACGTACGTGAAAGACGATTTCATATCAGGTAAAGACGATTCCATATCAGGTAATAAAGAAATAGATTGATATATCATGGTTTTTACGGTTTTTAACCATGATATTAGTGTGCTTTTTGAGTCTGTTGATTTGTTTCTAGGTTGTTTTTGAGTCTTTACAGGTTATCTAGGATTTTGGCACGGATGGAGCGAAGTGGAGCAATTTGGATGATTTTGGAGCATTAAACCGAAGGAAATGAACTTGGAGTCGGATCAGAGTGATGGCATCGATCGACACCACATGAACATCGATCGACACCCTTGTTTACCCGACGAGAGAACAAAAATTGGAAGTTTTACAATTTTGCCTGAAGTTTCCCACAATTGCAACATAAGCCCCTGGACGTGTTTTAGGATGTATATATTCTATTTTTGGGTTTTAGAAACCCTTAAGTTATTTTCTAGCAGTTTTTGAGAGAGAGATATTGAAAGCTTTTGGGAGAAAAGGATCTGAATTCTTTGTAGAGAGAAGATTTCTAAACTCCCTATTTTACTTTTTAATTTCTATTGCATGTTATTCAGAATTATGATTTGTTCTTCATTAAACATGTCTGAGTAATTTGCTTGTTAGGTTTAGGGTTTTTCACAGGGTTTTTATGACTTATTAGATATGTGATTTTTAGGGTTCTTAATCTTTTATGATCTTCATCTTAGGTTGTTCTTCATGTTAATTCTTGATTGATCACCTAGAATTTAAATCTTAGAAAAATAAATTGATATGAGAATATAATTGATTTTCCTGATAAAACCTTTTGATGAGCAAAGAGATTTGATTTAGTGATTTTGTGAACAATCTAAACTTGTTTTTAAAGCTGATTTATTACCTAGAATTTTGCAAAGAGATTTGTATTTTCTGGTTTTAAATTTAAATAATATTTGCAGTGAGTACTGATTTATTTTACAAAAGAGTTTAGAGTTCTAGATCTAATTTTTAATTGCTTGAACCCTATTAATTTATTGATTTAATATTCTGTAATTTCCTGAGAAATTCTCTAGGCCTAGCTTTTTAATTTCCTGAATTTACAACACTTTTATTTCTGTTTCTGCATTGTTTTTAATTTAATATTTCTGTTTAACATAATTAAAAGATTAATAAGTCTATTGTGTGATCTGGAGTCTATGTGGATTCGACCCCTAGAGTATTACAACTACAAGGTTGTTAGTACCATTATGGTATTACAATTTGAGCATATCAAATTTTGGCGCTGTTGTCGGGGACTCTTTGATCTACCATTAGATTTGAGTTTTTAATTTCGTCTAATTTTTTCTTTTTATTTTCTACTGACACGTTTTGGTTTTTCTTCTCTTTGGTGTTTCAGGTGCATGCCTCCTAGACCTCACAAAAAGAGCAACAAGACTGGTTCTACTGTGAAGCTTTCAAACCAAGAGTTGAGGTTGAGAGTGAGAACAGAAAACTTGAGCGTGAGAACAGAAAAGCAGCCAAATCCTTGAAGATGGTTAACACAATAATTTTGGTTCGTGATGAGGATGGTGCTTTGAGGGATCAAGAGGGCCACTTGCGCAATGAGCAGGGCCAAAAGCTTGATGCAGCAGGGAATGTTATTGTTGAGGTTGTTGTTGTCGATGAGCAAGCCAATGGTGCCGACCAACACCAACAGGGTGTCGATCGACACCCCCTTCCTGCAGACGGACGTGGAGCTGCAAACCGCGTTAATAATTCGGATCGAAGACAGGAGAACAACCGAGACTTGATCAGGACCATTGCTGATTACAACCGGGCTGATCTTGTGTATGAGAACCGGTCTGCTATTGTTCCTCCTCCATTCCAGAGGAATGATTTTGAGTTGAAACCTGCTTACTTTCAACTAGTTGGGTAGAGACCTTTCTCTAACCTGCCCAATGAGAAGCCTTTGGACCACATTGAGCATTTTGAGGACCTGGTGACCAGTATCAAGGCTAATGAAGTGACTGAGGATTACATCTACTGCAAACTCTTTCCTTACTCACTTGCAGGAGAGGCCTCTCAATGGTTGAAGCAGTTGCCAGCTGGATCATTGACAAACTGGCATGACATCAAGGTAGCCTTCCTCAACTACTTTTATGATGATGCAATGTCAGATTAGTTGAGAGTTAAGCTGTCCTCTTTCAAGCAAAGACCAGATGAAGCTTTCAAGGCAGCTTGGTTGAGATTCAAAGCTTATCAGAGGGACTGTCCACACCATGGTTTCTCAAGAGTAGAATTGCTAAGTATCTTCTTTAGAGGATGTGACTGGGAGTATCAATTAGCTTTGGATGCTGCAAGTCATGGGAATTTTAAGACACGATTTCCAGAAGATGCTGAAGGTTTGATTGAAAACTTGGCTTCTAGCAATAGTACTGAGAGAGCATATTCTGAAAGGAAGAGATTACATGGAGGATTTGATTCAAACCAGTTAGCTTCTTTTAATGCTAAACTGGATTCAGTGCACAATCTCCTTCTGGGTAAGAAATTTGTTCACTTTGCTGTTGTAGTTGAGACATATGAGCCAGAACCTGATCAAGGAAATCATGAGGAAGAGGATGTGAACTATGTCTATGGGAATCAGGGACAGCGGTTTGGAAATCAACAAGGTAGCAGACCATACAGTGGAAACAGTCAGCGTAGCAACTTTCTAGGGAACTCTTCAGGCTACACTCCTAAGTCTGACTATCAGAAGCAATAGCAAGGGAGCAACTTCACAAGGACTTATGGAAACTCTTCCTATCAGTCCCCTCCTCCTAAGTCAGCTGAGAGTAGTAGGATGGAAACTATGCTAGAGCAACTCTTGCAGGGTCGAGAGCAAATGACAATGACTTTCAATGGGAAGCTTGACAATGTCTACACTGAACTTAATGGGAAGTTTGAAGCTTTGAACATTCATGTCAAGAAGCTGGAAAGTCAGGTTGCACAAACAGCTGGATCCGTAAAAAGGCAAGAGGGATTTCTCCCTGGAAGAACTGAATCAAATCCCAAGCATTCATGCAATGCAATGACTTTGAGAAGCGGTAAACAACTCCATCCTATACCCCAGAAGGTTCACATTGATGATACACATGAGTTGATTGATATCGAAGACGATGAGGAAGTTTCTGCTGAGCGAGCATCGATCGACACTGATGAGCATCGGTCGACACCATGTCCACCCGAAGCCACAGTTTCTACACCATAAGACGGTATCAATCGACACCACCTGGGTACCGATCGATACCAACCACGAACAGAAACTCTGAATGCCACATCTTCCACTCCAGTTGCTGAGAGAGTGTACAAACCCAAGGTTCCTTTCCCCAAGAATCCAAGGAAGTCCAAACAAGAGCTAGATGATGCTAAATGCAAGGCAATGATGGACAAGCTTATTGTTGAGCTACCTTTGATTGATGTTGTTAGGACTTCTCCAATGCTTAGGAGATATGTCAAGAGAATGGTAACTAAGGATTTGAATGTTGAGCAAGGAGTTATGATGATATCAGCTCAAGTCAGTGCTATTATTCAGAACAAGATCCCAGAAAAGCTTCCTGATCCAGGTAGTTTTGTTCTTGATTGTACTATATTCACTGACAGATTTGCTAGATCTTTGTGTGATCTTGGTTCTAGTGTCAACTTAATGCCAAGATCAGTAGCTCTTAGCCTGGGAATGACAGACTTCAAGTCTACCAAGATCACTCTAATCCTTGTGGATCGCTCAATTTGCATTCCTGATGGTGTTCTTGAAGATGTTCCAATTAAGATTGGTGAATGCTTGATACCAACTGATTTTGTGGTACTCAAGTATGAAGAAGAACCTAAGGACCCTCTTATCCTTGGAAGATCTTTCTTAGCCAATGCTGGAGCTATAATTGATGTCAAGAGAGGGCAAATTGGGTCAATGTTGGTGATCTGCAAATGCGTTTTGACATGGACAAGCTGGTCAAAAGGCCAACCATTGATGGTCAGACATTCTATGTAGACACCTAGTCTAATCTTGCTGAAGAGGTATTCAAGGAGTTGCATCCTGAAGACCCACTTGAGAGAGCATTGGTTGCTTCTGTTGAAGAGGTTGAGCATCTAGATGACATTGCTGCTGGATATGTCAATCTACTTGATGCTAATGAGCAATTGAAGAAGCTGGTTGCACAAGAGGAATTGGTTAGTACTTCTTCACAAGCTGAAAAATTTTCTGATTGGAGTTTTGAGAAAGCTCCAAAGCTTAATCTCAAGCCACTTCCTGCTGGATTAAGGTATGCATTATTGGGTGAAAATTCTTCTTATCCTGTTATTGTTAGTGCTTCCTTGAACAATGCAGAGCTCACTTTACTGCTAAGTAAGTTGCGCAAGTTTCGCAAAGCTCTTGACTATTCTCTTGATGATATTGCAGGAATTTCTCCAGACTTGTGTATGCATAGGATTCATCTTGAGGAAGGAGCTAAGACATCTATTGAGCATCAGAGGAGAATGAATCCAAATTTGCAAGATGTTGTCAAGAAGGAGATCATGAAATTGCTGAATGCTGGGATCATCTATCCAATATCTGACAGCAATTGGGTTAGTCTGGTACATGTTGTTCCTAAGAAGGATGGAGTAACAGTGGTGAAGAATGACAAGAATGAGCTGATCCCTACAAGGACAATTACTGGTCATCAGATGTGCATAGACTACATGAAGCTGAATGCTGCAACCCGAGAAGATCACTTCCCGCTGCCCTTCATTGAGCAAATCCTTGAGAGGTTAGCTAATCATCCATACTACTGCTTTTTGGATGGTTATTCCGGGTTCTTCCAAATTCTGATTCATCCTGATGATCAAGAGAAGACCACTTTTACTTGCCCCTATGGTAATTTTGCTTACCGAAGAATGTCTTTTGGTCTCTGTAATGCTCCTGCGACATTTCAGAGATGCATGATGTCTATCTTTACTGATATGATTGAAGACTATATGGAGGTATTCATGGATGATTTTTCAGTTTATGGGTCTTCATTCAAGAACAGTTTAGATAATCTATGCAAGGTGTTGGCAAGGTGTGAAGAAAAGCATCTGGTGCTTAATTGGGAAAAATGTCATTTTATGGTTAGAGATGGCATAGTGCTTGGTCACAGGGTTTCAGAAGCTGGTAGTGAAGTTGACCGCACTAAGATAGATGTGATGACATGTCTTCAAATGCCCGAGAATGTGAAGGCAGTAAGGAGTTTTCTTGGGCATGCAGGGTTCTATAGGAGATTCATCAAGGATTTCAGCAAGATAGCTATACCACTTTCTGCTTTGTTGTGCAAAGATGTCAAGTTTGAATTCACTGATGAGTGCAGGATAGCCTTTGAAAGGATTAAGCAAGAGCTTGTGAGTGCTCCTATTGTTCAGCCACCAGATTGGGATCTACCATTTGATGTTATGTGTGATGCTAGTGACTATGCAGTGGGAGCAGTGCTGGGATAGAGAAGAGACAAGAAGCTTCATGCAATTTACTATTCAAGTAGAACACTTGATGATGCACAAAGAAATTATGCAACAACAGAGAAGGAGTTGTTGGCGGTTGTGTTTGCTTTTGAAAAGTTTCGGTCTTATCTAGTTGGTTCCAAAGTCATTGTTCATATTGATCATGCTGCATTAAAATACTTGATGCAGAAGAAGGATGCTAAGCCTAGACTTTTGAGACGGATTCTTCTTCTACAAGAGCTTGGCATTGAAGTGAGGGATAAGAAAGGAGTAGAGAATGGTGTTGCTGATCACTTATCCAGGATTAGAATTGATGATGATGTCCTAATACAAGTCTGTTTGCCTAAAAAAACACATTTATTTTGTGGATATAGGGTTTTAGACTGATGAAAACAACGATCTGTTCTCGGATGCAGATGGTGACGATCGATACCACCATGGCATCGGTCGACACCCATGTTTTCCCGAAACAGATTGGTCGTATGATGGAGATTTAGCTGCTGTGGCTAGCTCAAATCAACCTTGGTATGTTGATATTGCCAATTATCTTGCTGCAGAGGTAGAACCAGAGAAGTTCACTGGCTATAACAAGAAGAGGTTCATGAGAGAGCTTAGAAGATACTATTGGGATTAACCTTACTTGTATAAGCATTGCAGTGATGGAGTTTACAGAAGATGTTTAGCAGAGAGTGAGGTACCTGACGTTTTGTTTCATTGTCATGGATATGACTATGCAGAACATTTTGCTACATTCAAAACAGTGTCCAAGGTTCTCCAAGCAGGCTTTTGGTTGCCAACGATGTTCAAAGACGCTCAAGAGTTTGTCACAAGATGCGATGTCTGTCAGAGGAAAGGTCAAATCAGTAAATGGAATGAGATGCCACAAAACTTCATTCTTGAAGTTGAAGTGTTTGATTGTTGGGGTATTGACTTTATGGGACCATTTATTTCTTCTTACAAGAATCAATACATCTTAGTGGCTGTTGATTATGTCTCCAAGTGGTTTGAAGCGATTGCCTATGCAAAGAATGATTCTGTTGTGGTTTTTAAGTTGTTTAAGACCATTATCTTTCCATGATTTGGAGTGCCTCAAATTGTTATCAGTGATGGAGGTAAGCACTTTATCAATAAAATGTTTGAAAAGCTGCTGAAAAAGTATGGAGTTCAGCATAGAGTGGCTACTCCATATCACCCACTGACTAGTGGTCAAGTAGAGGTTCCCAACAGGCAGATTAAGGAGATTCTTGAGAAAACAGTTGGTGTTACAAGGAAGGATTGGGCTATGAAGCTTGATGATGCACTTTGGGCATATAGAACGGCTTATAAAACACCAATTGGCACCACACCTTTTCATCTGCTTTATGGGAAATCATGTCATCTTCCAGTGGAGTTAGAGCAGTCTAGACAGTTAAGTTGATGAATTTTGATGCCAAGACAGCTTCAGAGAGACGGTTAGTACAGTTGAATGAGTTGGATGAGCTGAGATTTCATGCATTTGAGAATTCCAAGCAGTACAAGGAGAGAACCAAGACTTATCATGATAAGAAGATCATCTCCAGACACTTTGATCCTAATGGCTAGGTACTCCTTTACAATTCTCATTTGAAGTTGTTTCCAAGAAAACTTTGTTCCCGTTGGTCTGGTCCTTTTACTGTCCATGAAGTTAAACCATATGGAGCTATTGTGTTGCTAAACTCCAAGGGAGAGAAGTTCACTGTTAATGGTCAAAGGGTGAAACATTATTAGGCTCAAGCTGAGATACCAGACGGACACATTGTGCGTTTGGACGAAGCACCTTCTGCCTAATCCGTTGCCAAGTCAAGCTAATGACTTAAAACAAGCGCTGAGTGGGAGGCAACCCACTGGTAGGAACTATTTATTTTTCAAATTTTTCTTTAGGATTACTAACATATTGATTTTTGGTTTTGAGTTTTATTTGTTTCAGAAAAACTAAAAAAAAAATGAAAAAGTTTTGGATACCATTGATCAAGGATCAGCATCGATCAATACCACCTGGGTATTGGTCGGCACCGATATTGGATCGCAGAAAAAAAGAAAGGTTGAAGGGTTTTAAGTTTGGGTTTTGCGAGAATTGGGCCTCAAATTGCAACTGGGCCGGGTCCGACAGAAGCAGCATCGATCGATACCACTTAATGGGCATCGGTCGGCACCATTATAACCGAGGCAATCGTGACTTAAACCCTCAAGCCGTCCCTCTTGTTCTTCAATCCTCAAACCCGACGAACAGCTACAATTCCTCATAACTTCTCCGATACTGCTCCGTTTTGAGTGATTCCAAGTGCTACTCCGATCGATTTTGAGCCCTCTACCTGGATCCACTGTCAATTTAGTGTTTTGGAGTGATGGTACCCAACAAGAAGGCTAGAACTGTCGACGGCGAAGCTTCTTCTTCTCGCCCAACTCGCCAGTCCAGTCGCCGTCTGCCTCCGTCAGCTCCGGCCGCTGCTGCTCCGCCTTCCCAACCACCGGCGAGACCTCCTTCTCATTTTCCTGACCTCTCTCCTCCTCCCATCCAACCTAGATTCCCATGGCCAAAGGAGGAAGGTCAACCAATTCCAACATAAGTCTCTAATTTACATGTTTTAAGTATCTTTTTTGTCCATATTCTGCATTGTTTATACCCTTACCTTAGCTTTTTTAGGTCATTAACTGTAGGAATTCGCATTTAGGCCATTTAGGGTGTTGCATTCTTGCATCTGCATACTTTGGACGAAAACAGGTGCTTTAGAGCCTAAAATGGGGAAAAACAAGGACAAATCCGAACGTGTACCCGAAGGAGCCATCGAGCTGGAAGAACAGTCCGAACCCCAACACGATCGAGGAGGATC
>NW_010921839.1:21828-24794 GCF_000633955.1 Camelina sativa
CAGACAAACCAAGAGGAGAGAAACAAAAAGAAAGAAGATTCATCCCTCCACCTTACAAGCCACCTTTACCATTCCCTGTACGATTTCGCAAGGAACTTCTTGAGAAGTACAAGGTATTGTTCGAGAAACAGATGCAGGAACTCGAACTTCGCATGCCCCTAATAGACGCTTTCACCCTGATACCTCCTTTCCAGAAATTCATGAAGGATGCGGTGATGGAGCGGATCAAACAAGTGCAAGGGATGGTCATACTCAATCATGAATACAGTGCTATAATCCACAGGACCACTGCACCTAAGAAACTGAGCGACCCGGGGTCGTTTACTTTACCTTGCTCGATTGGACCCTTGAAGTTCGGAAGATGTCTTTGCGATTTGGGAGCATCAGTCAGCCTAATGCCTTTAACTGTAGCCAAACGTCTTGGATTCAAGAAATTTAAGCCCACCGACATCCAATTGGTCCTAGCAGATCGAACTTGCCGGTCAAGGTAGGGTCAGTTGACGTACCAACCGACTTCGTGGTTTTGGAGATGGATGTGGAGCCAAGGGATCCACTTATCTTAGGACGACCATTTTTAGCCACCGCATGGGCAATGATAGATGTGAGGAATGGAAAGATCGATCTGAAGCTCGGGGAAGACCTTACTATGCAGTTTGACATTCGGGAAACTATGAAAAACCCACAATAGCAGGGCAAACCTTCTGGATAGAGGAGTTAGAAAAACTGAGTGACGAGGCGTTTGAGGAGATTGCAATCGGGGATTGTTTACAAACAGCGCTGACATTTGATAGTAAGGAGGGATTCGTACATCAAGAAACGGAGCTCTACAAGGAACTGCTTGATACTTATCGGGAAGTCATCGAACCGGAGCTAAATGAAGACATGGGGGAAGCTGAAAGAGAGGGGATAATGCTCGAACTCCGAAGCTTTGACAAGTCAGGAGTCACCTCCTACGTCATGTCGTGCAGTTCCTCAACACCAGTCCACCCGATCACCAACCCGGTGGTTAACACGATCGCCTCATCGGGTAAGATGATCGAGCACAACTTCGAGCCGCAACTGCGAACCACTGATGATTGGCAAATAACTGGTTCTCCTCCAATATTCTCATCACGATCTCCAAATGCTCTACATGTTTTGCCAAAGACGAGCTGTAAAACAAAATGTCATTACAGCCTGAAAAGTTGCTGGTGCGTTTGTTAAACCAAAGGGCATGACCAGAAATTCATAATGGTCGTCATGAGTCCTGAATGCCGTTTTTGCTACATCTTCTTTTTTCATCCTGATTTGGTGATAACCAGCCCAAAGGTCTAACTTGGAAAACATTACTGCACCATTTAGCTCATCAAGTAGCTGATCAATCATGGGTATAGGGAATTTATCAGGTACTGTTACTCGGTTTAAGGCTCTGTAGTCAACACAAAATCTCCAGCTTCCATCCTTTTTTTTTTTACTAACAGAACAGGGCTTGAGAAAGGACTTTGACTTGGTCTTATAATACCAGAATCCAGCATCTCTTTCACCATTCGCTCCATTATCTTCTTTTGTGCATGAGGATATTTGTACGGTCTGACGCTGATTGCGTTATTCCCTGATAAAAGATTGATCGCATGTTCTGTGCCTCTGATCGGAGGAAGATCTGTTGGAATAGCAAAAACCATATCGAATCTTGCCAATACTTCTTGAATAGCACCAGCTAAAGGTTGTGTCACCTGAATGACTTGGTGGTTGTACAGAGCAACTTGCACTCCTTTCGTGTTCACTGTGTACCCACTGGATAGAGATTTCAGAGACATCTTTGATATTTCCAAATCTGATTCTCCTCTGATCGTAACTATCTTGTCTTTATATAGGAATGACATCTCATTCTTCTCCCAGTTGGCTTGGCAATCTCCCAATGTGCGTAGCCAGTAAACTCCCAAAATAATGTCAACTTGTCCTAGCTCCAACACAACAAACTCCATAGTGAATTATAAGTTCTGGATTGAAAAGTGTACCTTCTCACAAACTCCCAACCCTTGAACTAATATGCTTGTTCCCAGCTTAACTGTCAAATTCGGGTCTTCTCTACACTTCAATTTTAGTTTCTTCACTGCCGCAGGTGAGATATAGTTGTGTGTGGCACCACTATCCAACATGATGATCACATCTGATGCCCCCACCGTACCTCTTGTTTTAGTTGTTGAGGGGGATGAAATTCCTCTGTATGAGGTGAATGATAATGCCATGCATTCTCCAACTGGCTCTGCTATGCACACATTCTCCGTATCCACTTCGTTATCCTCTAACACCTCCACTTCATATCCATTAAAGATTGTTAAAACCCTAAGCTCCTTATTTGGGCATTTGTGATCTTTAGAGTAAGGTCTATCACACTTAAAACAGATTACCTTCCTTCTCTTCTCATCTAGCTCTGCACCATTATTATGTCTCCTTGGTCTCTGTTCATATTTGTTTACTTGTCTGTCATTTCCTTGAGTTAAGTCTGTAGTTATCATCTTTGACTTCCAAGTATTATTGTTGTGACCGTAGTTACTCTTGTAGTCAGAGACGTTTGGATCCTTAAGTTCCTTGTCGACTATTTGTAACTCCCTCTTAACCACTCTTCACATTAAACTATTTTCCATAGCTCTTGCTTCAGCTATCATCTCTGGGAGATCTCTAGGTTTCTGCATGTGAACCAATTCTTGCATTTCCCTTGTCAATCCGTTCAAAAAAATACCCTCCAGTTTTTGATCATCTAATCCAGTTACTTGTGAAGATAAATCTTCAAATCTCTGCACGTAATCTGAGATAGAACCTGTTTGTTTGATGCAAAACAAACTTTGACTTGGTCCTCTAATCTTCAAATTGCCAAACCGTAGCATCAGAGCAGCTTTAAACTGTTCCCAACTTCCAAATTGTCTCCTGTTGGCTTCTCAATTATACCAGCTCAGAGCTTCTCCTTGTAAGCTTACGGAAACTAA
>NW_010921840.1:0-6350 GCF_000633955.1 Camelina sativa
TAAGGTTGAACATATCTGAAGGTTTGACCATGAACTTTGATATTACATATCTGAAGGTTTGTGATTCTTATTTCAAATTTTTAGCATAATCATGTTAATACTTGCATAGCATCTAAGGCATAGAAAAACCCTAAAAATTTGAAAATTTTTGCAAAAATCTTTATAAAATGGCAAGGGCAAGAAGGCTGTAACCTCTCGGTATATCTTCACTATCAAATATAAGAGCAATGGGGAGATTGAACGCTATAAAGCACGCCTTGTTGCTCGAGGTTTCATGCAAACGTATGGGGAGGACTACCTTGATACGTTTGCTCCGGTGGCTAAACTTCACACTGTCCAAGTTGTGCTCTCACTCGCCACCAACCTCGATTGGGAGCTGTGGGAAATGGATGTGAAGAACGCCTTCTTGCAAGGAGAACTTGAAGATGAAGTGTATATGCGGCCTCCACCGGGTTTAGAAGACACCATTGGTCCGGGAAAGGTCTTAAAACTCAACAAGGCGATCTATGGCTTGAAACAGTCTCCAAGGGCATGGTGCCATAAGCTAAGCAGCAAGCTCTCAGGTGTGTGAATACATTCACCCAAAACTTGGCCTTATGGATCTTACTCGGCCATAGGCTCCTCACTTGGCACCTACACTCTTTTTCCCTTATGTATAGTTTTTCCCAAATGGTTTTATATACTAAGGTTTTTAATGAGGTGGGTGCCTATGTTGTCAAGCTTGACCAACAGTCTTAGTCAAGCTTGAGGGGGAGTATGAAGTAGTATGAAGAAGCACACCAGCGTCCGTACGACTGTACGGACGTCCGTACCATCAACCAAGCGGGCCGTCCGTACAACCAATGAAAATATCAAGCCCGGACCATCAAAGGGAAGCCTACAACGGTCACAAGGCCTCAAGTCTTCGAGATCCTTCCTCCTTGGAGCCGTTGGACGAGTGCACAAGTGGGAGAAGTCACATGTGCAGTTTATGAGATGTCACTATCTCTCTTTGTAAATGTATAGAGTATCTTAGGAGGATATTCTTGTGTAAAGCTGTCTATAATTAGATTGTAACTAGGTTTTTGTTTTAGTAAGAAGAGAAAATATCTCTTTCTCCAACTCTCTCTCTCAATCGCTTACACTCTCCTCACACCCCACACGATTTCAAACTCTCTTGGTTACACCAAAGCATTCTTCTTCGATTCTAACACATTCTTCTTCAATTCTTACATTTGGAGTGTTTAGACAACAATTAAGCCCGTTTTATCCCAAAACAAGCTTAAACCAAGAAAACATGCTAAAACCGAGATAAAACATTGATTTGAAGCAGTAACAGCTATGTTACTCTTTCTAGGGTCAAAATATGTAACAATCCAATGCATTTGACTAATTATAAGAGTTCGGGTTGAATTTGGAGTGTTTAAACACCACTTTTACCCATTTTGTCCCGAAACAGGCTAAAACCGAGAAAACATTGATTCTAAGCAGTAAACAGCTTTGTTACTGTTTCTAGGGTCAGAATGTGTGACAATCCAATGCATTTGACTAATTGTAAGAGTTCGGGATGAATTTGGAGTGTTTAGACAACACTTAAACCCGTTTTATCCCAAAACAGGCTTAAACCGAGAAAACAGGCTAAAACCGAGAGAAAACATTGATTTGAAGCAGTAAACAGCTATGTTACTCTTTCTAGGGTCAAAATATGTAACAATCCAATGCATTTGACTAATTATAAGAGTTCGGGTTGAATTTGGAGTGTTTAGACACCACTTTTACCCATTTTGTCCTGAAACAGGCTAAAACCGAGAAAACATTGATTCTAAGCAGTAAACAGCTTTGTTACTGTTTCTAGGGTCAGAATGTGTGACAATCCAATGCATTTGACTAATTGTAAGAGTTCGGGATGAATTTGGAGTGTTTAGACAACACTTAAACCCGTTTTATCCCAAAACAGGCTTAAACCGAGAAAACAGGCTAAAACCGAGAGAAAACATTGATTCGAAGCAGTAAACAGCTATGTTACTCTTTCTAGGGTCAAAATATGTAACAATCCAATGCATTTGACTAATTATAAGAGTTCGGGTTGAATTTGGAGTGTTTAGACACCACTTTTACCCATTTTGTCCCGAAACAGGCTAAAACCGAGAAAACATTGATTCTAAGCAGTAAACAGCTTTGTTACTGTTTCTAGGGTCAGAATGTGTGACAATCCAATGCATTTGACTAATTGTAAGAGTTCGGGATGAATTTGGAGTGTTTAGACAACACTTAAACCCGTTTTATCCCAAAACAGGCTTAAACCGAGAAAACAGGCTAAAACCGAGAGAAAACATTGATTCGAAGCAGTAAACAGCTATGTTACTCTTTCTAGGGTCAAAATATGTAACAATCCAATGCATTTGACTAATTATAAGAGTTCGGGTTGAATTTGGAGTGTTTAGACACCACTTTTACCCATTTTGTCCCGAAACAGGCTAAAACCGAGAAAACATTGATTCTAAGCAGTAAACAGCTTTGTTACTGTTTCTAGGGTCAGAATGTGTGACAATCCAATGCATTTGACTAATTGTAAGAGTTCGGGATGAATTTGGAGTGTTTAGACAACACTTAAACCCGTTTTATCCCAAAACAGGCTTAAACCGAGAAAACAAGCTAAAACCGAGAGAAAACATTGATTCGAAGCAGTAAACAGCTATGTTACTCTTTCTAGGGTCAAAATATGTAACAATCCAATGCATTTGACTAATTATAAGAGTTCGGGTTGAATTTGGAGTGTTTAGACACCACTTTTACCCATTTTGTCCCGAAACAGGCTAAAACCGAGAAAACATTGATTCTAAGCAGTAAACAGCTTTGTTACTGTTTCTAGGGTCAGAATGTGTGACAATCCAATGCATTTGACTAATTGTAAGAGTTCGGGATGAATTTGGAGTGTTTAGACAACACTTAAACCCGTTTTATCCCAAAACAGGCTTAAACCGAGAAAACAGGCTAAAACCGAGAGAAAACATTGATTCGAAGCAGTAAACAGCTATGTTACTCTTTCTAGGGTCAAAATATGTAACAATCCAATGCATTTGACTAATTATAAGAGTTCGGGTTGAATTTGGAGTGTTTAGACACCACTTTTACCCATTTTGTCCCGAAACAGGCTAAAACCGAGAAAAACACTGATTCGAAGGAGTGAACAGCTTTTTACTGCTTATAGGGTCAAAATGTGTGACAATCCAATGAATTTTACTAATTGTAAGAGTTCCAGAAAAATTTGGAGTGTTTAGACAACACTTAAACCGTTTTATTCTAAACAGGCTTAAACCGAGAAAACAGGCTAAAACCGAGAGAAACATGGATTCGAAGCAGTAAACAGCTATGTTACTCTTTCTAGGGTCAAAATATGTAACAATCCAATGCATTTGACTAATTATAAGAGTTCGGGTTGAATTTGGAGTGTTTAAACACCACTTTTACCCATTTTGTCCCGAAACAGGCTAAAACCGAGAAAAACACTGATTCGAAGGAGTGAACAGCTTTTTACTGCTTATAGGGTCAAAATGTGTGACAATCCAATGAATTTTACTAATTGTAAGAGTTCCAGAAAAATTTGGAGTGTTTAGACAACACTTAAACCGTTTTATTCTAAACAGGCTTAAATCGAGAAAACAGGCTAAAACCGAGAGAAACATGGATTCGAAGCAGTAAACAGCTATTTTACTCTTTCTAGGGTCAAAATATGTAACAATCCAATGCATTTGACTAATTATATGAGTTCGGGTTGAATTTGGAGTGTTTAGACACCACTTTTACCCATTTTGTCCTGAAACAGGCTAAATCCGAGAAAACATTGATTCGAAGAAGTAAACAGCTTTGTTACTGTTTCTATGGTCAGAATGTGTGACCATTCAATGCATTTGACTAATTGTAAGAGCTCAGGATGAATTTGTAGTGTTTAGACAAAAATTAAGCTCGTTTTATCCCAAACAGGCTTAAACCGAGAAAACAGGCTAAAACCGAGAGAAACATTGATTCGAAGCAGTAAACAGCTATGTTACCAATGCATTTGACTAATTGTAAGAGCTCGGGATGAATTTGTAGTGTTTAGACAACACTTAAACCCGTTTTATCCCAAAACAAGCTTAAACCAAGAAAACATGCTAAAACCGAGAGAAAACATTGATTTGAAGCAGTAAACAGCTATGTTACTCTTTCTAGGGTCAAAATATGTAACAATCCAATGCATTTGACTAATTATAAGAGTTCGGGTTGAATTTGGAGTGTTTAGACACCACTTTTACCCATTTTGTCCTGAAACAGGCTAAATCCGAGAAAACATTGATTCGAAGAAGTAAACAGCTTTGTTACTGTTTCTATGGTCAGAATGTGTGACCATTCAATGCATTTGACTAATTGTAAGAGCTCAGGATGAATTTGTAGTGTTTAGACAAAAATTAAGCTCGTTTTATCCCAAACAGGCTTAAACCGAGAAAACAGGCTAAAACCGAGAGAAACATTGATTCGAAGCAGTAAACAGCTATGTTACCAATGCATTTGACTAATTGTAAGAGCTCGGGATGAATTTGTAGTGTTTAGACAACACTTAAACCCGTTTTATCCTAAAACAAGCTTAAACCAAGAAAACATGCTAAAACCGAGAGAAAACATTGATTTGAAGCAGTTGTTAGAATTGCGGAATAAACTAAAGAATGGAGAGAAATAAGAGTATAAGAGATAAGAGAGAATTCAAAAGACTTAATTAGAATACTTCTTATGTTTCTTACATGACTATATATAGAGAGACATTGAGCATATAGCCGTTGGAGGTACAAAAAGGAAGGAGAGATATTCTAAGGATACTTGTCTTGATCGGTTTTAATGATGAAAGCGACATGTCCTTCCTTTGGTTGACTCGCTTACACTCGTCCCCAAGGTTAACATGTGACCTTCCTCCATACAAGATATTTTAGCTCTCCTCTCTTCTAGATCCTTCTTTCATGGGCTTCAATATCATCAAGCCCTTCTCTTCTTATTCCTTGGACCGAACCATGGCCTAAGGGCCTAAGCCGTACAGACGCTTGTACGGACACTCGTACGGCCGGTCTTGTTCTCGAGCTCTAGATCAATACTCCCCCGCAAGCTTAACCAGGTGAAATGGTTAAGCTTGGAGTCCCGTAAGCCAACACCTCGTTAAAAACCTCAAACTAGAAAACCACATGGGACAAAACTACCTTGAGGGAAAAAGAGTGTGTTGGTCACGGGTAGGGAGCTTGTGATCAAGGCCGGGTGAAGTCCACCAGTCCAAGCTTGTTGTGAATGTGATTACAAACTTGACGACTTGCGGCCTTGGTGAAGATGTCAGCGAGTTGGTCTACACTTGGCATGTGGTATGGGAGTGTAACTCCTTCTTCAATCTTCTCTCGAACCTTGTGGCAGTCCAACTCGATGTGTTTGGTTCTTTCATGGAACACCGAGTTGGTAGCTATGTGTATTGCGGCCTCATTGTCACAATGCATAGGAATTGGTGTTGATGACTTGATGCCTAGTTCTTCTAGTAATGCCTTAAGCCATGTGAGCTCAGTGGTTAGCTTCCGCATCGCTCTATATTCGGACTCGGCGCTTGACATCGACACCACCTTTTGTTTCTTGGTCTTCCACGTCACTAGGTTGCCTCCTATGAAGGTGCAGTAGCTCGTTGAAGACCTCCTATCTGTCCTATCACCAGCCCAATCCGCGTCACAATATCCTACAAGCTCGGTGTTGTCATTTTTACCCATCCATATGCCTTAGCCTGGACTCTTCTTGAGATAGTGAAGGATTCGTTCCAAGATACTCCAGTGATAAGTTGTTGGAACTTTCATGTATTGACTAACCTGATTCACAGCATAGCAAATATCAGGTCTAGTAAGTGTTAAATAGATGAGTTTACCCACAAGGCGACGATAGCGGGAAGGGTCTTCGTATGGAGGATCATTCCTCTCCCCCTTTCGTTCGACTTGATAGCCATCAGGAAGTGGAGTGTCAACCGGTTTAGCCCCTAGTTTTCCTATTTCACAAAGCAAATCAAGTGTGTACTTTCGTTGTGAAAGAAATAAGCCCTCCGGCGATCGGCAAACTTCAATCCCAAGAAAGTACTTAAGCTCACCAAGGTCTTTGATATCAAAAACAGAATTTAAATGAGTTTTGATATCCTTAATACCTTCCTGGTTGTCTCCAGAGATGATAATATCATCTACATACACGAGTACAACCACTATACCTTTATTGCTTTGAAGGATAAAGAGAGAGTGATCCGAGTGAGATTTCTTGAAGCCATATCCTATGAGTGTGGTACTCAACTTGTGGTACCCGGCTCGTGGGGATTGTTTCAGACCATA
>NW_010921840.1:7203-12841 GCF_000633955.1 Camelina sativa
CTTTCTAGGCCTGGAGGTGGTGTCATGTACACTTCTTCCTTTAACTCTCCTTGTAAGAAGGCGTTTTTGACGTCCATTTGCCACAACTCCCAAGATAGGTTAGTAGCTAAGGATAAGACTACTCTCACCGTGTGAAGCTTGGCCACTGGTGCAAATGTGTCTTTGTAGTCCTGGCCGTATGTTTGAGTGAAGCCACGCGCCACTAGGCGGGCCTTGTATCTCTCGATGTCTCCATTGCTTAGATGCTTGATTGTGAATACCCATTTTGAGCTCACTGCCTTTTTCCCTGGTGGTAGGTCAGCTTCGTCCCAAGTTTGATTACGTATCATAGCATCAACCTCATCGTCTACCGCTCCAAGCCATTCTTCGCTTTCTTTCACTTCCTCATAGGTGCTTGGTATCGGCTGTGCGTCTAGCTTCCCAAGGAACACTTGATGATCAATTGGGAGGTGCGCAAGTGAACAAACATCTTGTATGGGATGTGCTATAGCTTGGTTGTTGTAGTAGATGCGTTTGTCTTTCCATGTAGACGGATGTGACCGAACGCGTGTACTCCGACGCGGCTGTGGAGTTGGTTGTGGATCTGGTGCTGGCTCAGTCGGTATTGGTTCCTCTGGCCTACTGTTCTCCCCCTCCGGCTCCGGAACCACAACATCAGCCAGGGTAGGAGATTGCTCGAGCAAATTCTGCTCAGACAAGGGCTGCGGTTGGGACGCCGTTGGGCCGGTAAGTGAGTCAGGTGTAGTATCCTGGGACAATGGTGGAGGCTGAGTAGATGAGACGCCAAGGTGATCAAGTAAGAACTTGAGACCAGCAGACCGATCCGTAGGCGTCGCCAAGTCTCTCAAGCCTGCCCAATCCTTCTTGTCAAAGTAACCTTGGTCTTCAAGGAACTTAACATTACGTGAGATCAAGGTGCGGTTGTTGACCGGATCAAAGCATTTGTAGCCTTTTTGAGTGATAGAATAGCCGAGAAATATGCACTTGGTGCTCTTGGCTTCAAGTTTGTTCGGTAGTTCACCTGGTACTAGGACAAAACAAACGCATCCAAACAGTTTTAGGTGATTGAGTGATGGTTTAAATTGATTCAATACCTCAAAAGGTGATCGATCTTCCAAGATCTTAGTCGGAGTCCGGTTGATTAGGTAGCAGGCCGTCATCATCGCATCTCCCCAATATCTTCTTGGGACATTGGTGTGAAACATCATTGACCTTGCTACTTCCATCAAGTGTCGGTTCTTTCTTTCGGCCACACAATTTTGTTGAGGGGTGTAGGGACAACTTGTTTGACGAACAATGCCATGCTTTGTTAGGTTCTCTTTGAATCGATTGCTTGTATACTCGCCTCCATTGTCTGTTCTAAACACTTTAATCTTAGCATTAAACTGATTAGTGACATAGTTTTGAAAGTTTATAAAGGCATCAATCACACGGTCCTTGGAGGGAAGTAAAGTTACCCAAGTATATTTTGATTTTTCATCTATGAAAGTCACAAAATACTTGTTATTATCCCTAGAGACACATGGAGATGTCCAAACATCTGAATGAACTAAGTCAAAACATTTTTCATAAAAAGTAGTGGACTTAGTGAAAACAGTTTTACAATGTTTGCCAAGAATACAAGCTTCACAACTAGAGTGATCAAAAGAGACATTAGGTATCATCAACTCAAGAGCCCTAGAATGAGGATGACCTACCCTAGCATGCCACATTGCATTAAAAGAAATTCCAAGACAAGAACTAAGAAAAAAAGATTTTGGTGACTTTGGTGAACTCTCTTCAAGAATATAAAGATCATCTTTGGTTCCACCTCCACCAATCATTTTTCCTGTCTCAATATCCTGAAAATGCACATCATTAGGTCCAAATATAGCATAGCAATTTAGATCATTAGTGGCCCTCTTAACCGATAAGAGATTAGAAGTAAACTTTGGCATATAAAATGCCTTAGACTCTTTGTTAAATAACCTAAGGTTACCAATTCCTTGAACAGGGATCTTATCTCCATTTGCTATAATCACCTCACCCCTAGCCGGTTCTATGTTGTTTAAGAGACTCGAATTACTAATCATATGGTGAGAAGCACCTGAGTCTACAACAAGAGAGTTCTTGGACGTTTGGGTCAAGAAGGTCTTACCGGAAGGCTCCTTGAGAGCCAATGACTTGAAGAAAGCTTCTAAGTCTGATTTCCTCACATAGTCCCCTGATGCCGCCTCGTCACCATTCCTTGAAGAACCGCCGGTCTGACCTTGCTCGTCTTTGGTGTGAGTGAGGTTGGCTCGTGGTTCCTTGTGGTGTTGGCTTGGGCGTAAGTGAGGGTGTAGGAACCAACACTTCTCCTTGGTGTGGTTCTTCCTTTTACAATGCTCACATCCACCCTTTGACCTCCGCTCCTCCGGTTTGAATACCCCTTTGTTTGCCGTGACAAGCTTCCCCTTACCACTAAAGAGACCGAGAGAGCCTTGTTCCTTTTGAATATGTGCACACACATCATCGAGGCTTGGGAGCTTGTCTGACCGTAGAATGTGTTTTATGAGGTCATTGAAGATAGGATTGAGGGTGAGGAGCAAAGAGAAGACCTTGTCTTGTTCCCTTCGCTCGTTAAGAACGGTCGGGTCCATGGTGTTTGGTCGGAGCATCTCGAATTCAGCCCAAAGTGACCTAAACTTCCCAAAGTGTTTCTTGAACTCCATATCCTCTTGATTCAGGTCGTTGATGGTCTTCTTTACTTCAAAGACTCGAGTGAGGTTGGAGACATTGCCGAATACATTCTTAAGAGTCTCACATAATTCGCTAGCCGTTTCACAATAAGAATAGGCTTCTAGTATGGGAGCTTCAAGAGAGTTTTGAAGTATGGAGAGGACAGTTTGGTCTTCTTGAAACCATTTAGCTTCTTCTTCGAGCTTTGCCTCTTCTTCATCTTCTTTGATGGTTTCTTTGCCATCTTCTTGAGTGACTTTCTTTGGAACTCTTCCACCTTCGATGTGACTCCAAAGTCCGCAGCCACACAACGCGGTTTTGGTGGTCCTTTACCATAGTAAGTAGTTTCCTCCCTTGAGAACAGTTGGTAGAATAAGAGGCTTGGTGTTTTCCATGGTTGAGTGCTATTGACCGCTGGATAAAGCTTTTGACCGGTGGATAAACACAAGAGACAGGAACTAGAATGGAAAGCGAACAACATGAATAGAGAATCAAGACTAGAGAATAGAGAATGGAGATGGTTTTGTCAAGAACAGAAACCTGGCTCTGATACCATGTTAAAATTGCGGAATAAACTAAAGAATGGAGAGAAACAAGAGAATAAGAGATAAGAGAGAATTCAAAAGACTTAATTAGAATACTTCTCATGTTTGTTACATGACTATATATAGAGAGACATTGAGCATATAGCCGTTGGAGATACAAAAAGGAAGGGGAGATTTTCTAAGGGGACTTGTCTTGATCGGTTTTAATGATGAAAGCGACATGTCCTTCCTTTGGTTGACTCGCTTACACTCGTCCCCAAGGTTAACATGTGACCTTCCTCCATACAAGATATTTTAGCTCTCCTCTCTTCTAGATCCTTCTTTCCTGGCTTCAATATCATCAAGGCCTTCTCTTCTTATTCCTTGGACCGAACCATGGCCTAAGGGCCTAAGCCGTACGGACGCTCGTACGGACACTCGTACGGCCGGTCTTGTTCTCAATCTCTAGATCAATAGCAGTAAACAGATATGTTACCCTGTCTAGGGTTAAAATATGTAACAATCCAATGCATTTGACTAATTATAAGAGTTCGGGTTGAATTTTGAGTGTTTAGACACCACTTTGACCCATGTTGTCCCGAAACAGCCTAAGCCGAGAAAATATTGGTTCTAAACAGTAAACAGCATAGTTACTGTTTTTAGGATCCGAATGTGTGATATTCCAATGCATTTGACTAATTGTAAGAGCTCGGGATGAATTTGGAGTGTTCAAACACCACTTTTACCCATTTTGTCCTGAAACAGGCTAAAACCGAGAGAAAACATTGATTCGAAGCAGTAAACAGCTATATTACTATTTCTAAGGTCAAAATATGTAACAATCCAATGCATTTGATTAATTATAAGAGTTCGGGTTAAATTTGGAGTGTTTAGACACCATTTTTACCCATTTTGTCCTGAAACAGGCTAAAACCGAGAGAAAACATTGATTCGAAGCAGTAAACAGCTATATTACTATTTCTAAGGTCAAAATATGTAACAATCCAATGCATTTGATTAATTATAAGAGTTCGGGTTAAATTTGGAGTGTTTAGACACCATTTTTACCCATTTTGTCCTGAAACAGGCTAAAACCGAGAGAAAACATTGATTCGAAGCAGTAAACAGCTATATTACTATTTCTAAGGTCAAAATATGTAACAATCCAATGCATTTGATTAATTATAAGAGTTCGGGTTAAATTTGGAGTGTTTAGACACCATTTTTACCCATTTTGTCCTGAAACAGGCTAAAACCGAGAGAAAACATTGATTCGAAGCAGTAAACAGCTATATTACTATTTCTAAGGTCAAAATATGTAACAATCCAATGCATTTGATTAATTATAAGAGTTCGGGTTAAATTTGGAGTGTTTAGACACCATTTTTACCCATTTTGTCCTGAAACAGGCTAAAACCGAGAGAAAACATTGATTCGAAGCAGTAAACAGCTATATTACTATTTCTAAGGTCAAAATATGTAACAATCCAATGCATTTGATTAATTATAAGAGTTCGGGTTAAATTTGGAGTGTTTAGACACCATTTTTACCCATTTTGTCCTGAAACAGGCTAAAACCGAGAGAAAACATTGATTCGAAGCAGTAAACAGCTATATTACTATTTCTAAGGTCAAAATATGTAACAATCCAATGCATTTGATTAATTATAAGAGTTCGGGTTAAATTTGGAGTGTTTAGACACCATTTTTACCCATTTTGTCCTGAAACAGGCTAAAACCGAGAGAAAACATTGATTCGAAGCAGTAAACAGCTATATTACTATTTCTAAGGTCAAAATATGTAACAATCCAATGCATTTGATTAATTATAAGAGTTCGGGTTAAATTTGGAGTGTTTAGACACCATTTTTACCCATTTTGTCCTGAAACAGGCTAAAACCGAGAGAAAACATTGATTCGAAGCAGTAAACAGCTATATTACTATTTCTAAGGTCAAAATATGTAACAATCCAATGCATTTGATTAATTATAAGAGTTCGGGTTAAATTTGGAGTGTTTAGACAACACTTAAACCCATTTTCCACTTTTACCCATTTTGTCCTGAAACAGGCTAAAACCGAGACAATATTGATTCAAAGCAGTGAACAGCTTTGTTACTGTTTGTAGGGTCAAAACGAGTGACAATACAATGAATTTGACTAATTGTAAGAGTTCCGGATGAATTTGGAGTGTTTAGACAACACTTAAACCCGTTTTATCCCAAAACACGCTTAAACCAAGTAAAGAGGCTAAAAGCGAGAGAAAACATTGATTCGAAGCAGTAAACAGCTATATNCTATCCCAAACAGGCTGAAACCGAGAAAACAGGCTAAAATCGAGAGAAAACATTGATTCGAGGCAGTAAATAGATATGTTACCCTGTCTAGGGTTAAAATATGTAACAATCCAATGCA
>NW_010921840.1:13181-13497 GCF_000633955.1 Camelina sativa
TCAGAACGTGTGACAATCCAATGCATTTGACTAATTATAATAGTTCGGGTTGAATTTGGAGTGTTTAAACACCACTTTTACCCATTTTGTCCCGAACAGGCTAAAACCAAGAGAAAACATTGATTCGAAGCAGTAAACATCGTTTTTACTGTTACTAGGCTGAGCGTGCATGACAATCCAATGCATTTGACTAATTGTAGGAACTCGGGACGAATCTAGAGTGTTTAGACAACACTTAAACCCATTTTATCCAAAACTCGCTTGAACCGAGAAAACCGGCTAAAATCGAGAGAAAACATTGATTCGAAGCAGTAAA
>NW_010921840.1:13557-14119 GCF_000633955.1 Camelina sativa
TTTGGGGCAGCTCGACAATGCCAATCGACCTTGACTCGGTCGAGTACATGTCCGAGTGGGTGGGTCGAGCTTGACTGCGAGTCTCCAAATGATGGGCTTTCCTCTTCTATTCAGACTCCCTAGCGTGCCTAACCATGAAAATACTAAAGCAAAAATCAAAATACCAGAATTCCAAAGCAATATATACAGGGATACCTTANATAACTGATTGTGCAAGGCAAGTAGAATGGCTCTGGGTCCTTAAGCTTAAGTGGGATGATCACTCCTCCAAGGTTCTCAAGATCCTTCTCATCTTGAGCTTGAGCCTTCTTTACTGATAAATCAAGCAAAAAATCTCTATAGAGAGGGTATGGTTTATACTGTTCCAAAGCAGGTCCTCTCTCCTCTTCTTGGTAGGCAATGATGATCTCTTGAATAGCCATCACTTCTTCCTTTTTCTCAACCAAAGCTTCTTCCCTCAAAACCCTTTCTTCCTCATGTTGCTTAGCCAACATCTCCTTTTTCTCAATGATTTCCCTTAACTCCTTGATCCTCTGTGCTTTGAAACGCCCAGGGAATGGCA
>NW_010921840.1:14270-24768 GCF_000633955.1 Camelina sativa
TGACTCCCCCATGGCTACTGCTTGATGAGCTCTCGGTGGTCCTCCGCGGTTTGGTCGTCCACCTCGGATGGTACCCGGCGGTGGTGCTAGATGAGGGTGTAGAATCCAGCAGCGGCTCTTGAAGTGACCAAGCTTCTTACAATGCTCACAAAATGGCGGGTTGTTCTTGTCCTCCGGCTTGTAGTAGCCCTTGTTTGCTGATGCCGTCTCAGCTTTGTTAGCGGTCACAAGTTCTCCCTTGCCGCCAAACAATCCCATGGAGCCATGCTCCTTTTGAATTTGGTTACAGACATCATCAAGGCTAGGGAGCTTGTCCGACCGTAGAATATGCTTGATAAGGTCATTGTAGGAGGGGTTCAAGGTCAAGAGAAGGCCGAACACCTTATCTTGTTCACGCCTCTCATTCAGAATGGCCGGATCTATAGTCGCCGGCCGGAGCATCTCTAGTTCAGCCCAAAGGGACCTAAACTTCCCAAAGTGCTTGGTGAACTCCATGTCTTCTTGGTTGAGGTTGTTGATGGCCCTCTTAATCTCAAAAATTCGGTTTACATTTGTAACATTCCCAAAAACATTCTTGAGAGTGTCCCACAAGTCTTTTGCTGTCTCGCAATAAGAGTAAGCTTCAAGTATAGGTGCATCTAGGGAGTTTTGAATGATAGCTAGGACTCCCTGATCTTCTTGAAACCACTTGTTCTTCTCATCGACAAGATCCTTGCCGTCTTTGGTGGTCTCGCCACTAGGAGCTTCGCTCGTCTCAACATGGGACCAAAGTCCTCGGCCGCATAGGGCTGTCTTTGTGGTTCTAGCCCACAGTAAGTAATTCTCTCCCTTGAGAGTAACTGGAACAATGAGAGTTTTGGTAGTTTCCATGGAAAAAGATGAAGAGACCGTTGGTTAAAGCTATTGTCCAACGGTTAAAGAAAGAAGATTCAAGAACAAGAAATTTCAAGAACAAGAAAGAGAATGCGGAAGGGAGTGATGGAGATTTGAGGCAAGAACAGAATCAAATCTGCTCTGATACCATGTAAGTTTGAGAGTAGAGTAATCAAGAGATTATGGAAGAGAGTGAAATCGTGTAAAGAGTGAGGAGAGTGAACGATTGAGAGAGAGAGTGTTGGAGAAAGAGAATAAACTCTTTTCTTACTTCTATTAGTATGATACTTACAAACTATTTAAAGACATATACAAATAGGATATTCTCTTAGGATCCTATGCACACTAATATGAGGAGAAAGCGACATCTCCTTATTCTAACATGTGATCTCCTCTTCTCTCTTACAACTTGCTCCAACGGCTACAAAGGAAGGATCGAGATGAATGGCGACCGTTGGAGGATCTCTTTGGTGGATTGGGCTCATGAAGACTTCTATTTGAGGATGGCCCGTTGGTTGGTCGTACGGACGTCCGTACGGTCGTACGGACAAGTGTGTGTGCCGGTTCATACTCCCCCTCAAGCTTGACTTGGGGAACTAGTCAAGCTTGACAACATAGGCACCCACCTCATTAAAAACCTTAGTATAGAAAAACCTCTTGGGAAAACTATACTTAAGGGAAAAAGAGTGTAGGCGCCAAAACAAAGCAAGTCATGGCCGAGTGAGGTTTAGGAGGCCAAGCTTAGGATGGATGTATTCACACACTTGGGGGCTCGCAGCTTTAGTCAGGACGTCTGCAAGTTGTTCTTTGCTTTCGGTATGGCAAGGTAAGACAACTCCAAGCTTGATTTGTTCTCGGACCTTATGGCAATCCACTTCAATGTGCTTGGTCCGCTCATGGAACACTGAATTGGTTGCTATATGAATGGCTGCTTCGTTATCACAGTGCATGGTGATCGGCTTTGTTGATTCTATTCCAAGATCCTTGAGTAACATCTTCAGCCACATTAGCTCCGTCGTTAGCTTCCTATAGCTCTATACTCAGATTCGGCACATGAGAGTGAGACAACCTTTTGCTTCTTGCTCTTCCATGTGACGAGGTTCCCACCAAGGAATGTGCAATAGCCGGTGGTTGAGCGTCGGTCTCCACGATCTCCGGCATAGTCAGCGTCGCAGTAGGCTACCAACTCGGTGCTCTTGTTGGGTCCCATCCATATGCCTTGGCCTGGTGAGCCCTTGATGTACTTGAGGATCCGTGTCAGCATGTTCCAATGGTGCATGGTGGGGTTCTTCATATGCTGGCTCACCTGGTTCACAGCAAAGCAAATATCAGGCCGGGTGATGGTTAAATAAATAAGCTTACCGACTAGCCGCCGGTAGAGGCTAACATCCTTGAATGGAGCGGTGTCAAGCTCCCCCTGTCCTCCATCCTTGTAATTCTCTTCTAGGGGCGTTGTCACTGCCTTAGCTCCTAGTTTTCCTGTCTCACACAATAAGTCAAGTGCATACTTCCTTTGAGACAACAATAACCATTCATTTGATCTATAAACTTCTATCCCAAGAAAATATTTCAACTCTCCAAGATCTTTGATATCAAAAACTGATTTCAAGAATGTTTTAGAGCCTTGAATACCTACCGAGTCACTTCCAGTGATGATGATATCATCAACATACACTAGAATGACTACTATACCTTTGGCGCTTGGTAAGGTGAACAAGGTGTGGGCAGCTTCGGATTTTCGAAAGCCTTTGTCAAGGAGTGTGGTGCTTAGTTTGTGATACCAAGCCCTTGGTGACTGCTTCAAGCCATAGATAGCTTTGTTGAGCTTCAAGACCTTTCCCGGGCCAATAGTATCCTCTAAACCCGGTGGTGGCCGCATATACACTTCATCCTCCAGTTCACCTTGCAAGAAGGCGTTCTTCACGTCCATTTGCCAAAGTTCCCAGTCGAGGTTGGTGGCAAGAGAGAGTACAACTCGAACCGTGTAAAGCTTAGCCACAAGATAGTCCTCCCCATATGTTTGCGTGAAACCTCGTGCGACTAGGCGTGCTTTGTGGCGTTCAATCTCCCCATTGCTCTTATATTTGATTGTGAAGATATACCGAGATGTGACAGCCTTCTTGCCCTTGGGTAAGTCAGCCTCGTCCCATGTGTGATTTTGCACCATGGCCGTATTCTCGGCGTCCACCGCATCTCTCCATACCTTGTGCTGCTTAGCCTCATCATAGGTCTTGGGGATCCAATGCTCATCAATATGGCCAAGAAACACTTGATGCTCTATCGGAAAATGAGCTAAGGTGCACACGGCCTGAATCGGATGAGCAACGGCCATGTTGTTGTAGTACACACGGGTGTTCTTCCAATGACTAGGAGGATACTTGATACGTTGGCTGCGCCTAAGAGGAACTACAGCCCCAGCTTCGGAGTTGGCCCGTCCCGGAGTTATGATTTCCTCAAGCTGTTCGGCCGACTCCTCGGTTGTTTCGGCCGTGATGTCCGCGGGTGACTCCTCAGGCTGCTCAGTATGGTCATCGGCATGTATATCAGGATCAGGCTCAGTGAATGGCTCAGATTGTTCTGGTGATGTTGGTCTGGCTGACTCGGTAGAGATCCTATCATTTTCAAGACCTAGCCGCTCAAGAATTACTCGGAGGTTGCGCGTCCGATCAGATGGAGAGTCGGAGAGATTACGGAGCTCATCCCAATTCTTCTCGTCATAAAAGCCGTGTGTCTCCATGAACTTGACATCACGAGATACTAGAATTCTCCTTGTTGTAGGTTCATAGCACTTATACCCCTTTTGTGTAGTAGAATAGCCAAGAAACATAGCCTTTGTACTCTTTGCATCAAGCTTGTCTCTTAGCTCACCTGGTCGCAAAACATAGCACACACAACCAAACACTCGTAAGTGATCAAATGTAGGTTTGTCATTAGTTAATACCTCAAATGGAGACACATCCTTTAGAATTTTTGTTGGTGTGCGGTTAATAAGATAACAAGCGGCTAGCACAGCATCTCCCCAAAACCTCTTTGGAACCCTTGTGTGAAACATCATAGACCTTGCTACCTCCATCAGATGCCTATTCTTCCTCTCAGCCACTCCATTTTGTTGTGGTGTGTAAGGACAACTAGTTTGGTGAAGAATTCCATGTTTGGCTAGATATTGCTTAAAGGCATGGCTTGTGTACTCTCCACCATTATCTGATCTCAAAATTTTAATCTTGGCATGAAAGTGGTTAGTGACATAATTTTGAAAATTAGTAAAGGCCTCAAGAACTCTATCCTTAGAGGGAAGCAAAGTTATCCAAGTATATTTTGATTTTTCATCAATAAAAGTCACAAAATATTTTTGATTATCTCTAGATAAGCAAGGAGATGTCCAAACATCAGAATGAATTAAATCAAAACATTTTTCATAAATAGTAATAGATTTAGGAAAAACAGCCTTGCAATGTTTACCAAGAATACAAGCCTCACACTCATCATTTTGAAAAGAAACATTAGGAAATATTAAAGATAAAGCTCTTGTGTGAGGGTGTCCTAGCCTAGCATGTAAAATAGAATCACTAGGTTTCATAATAACCGAATTAAAACAAGATACATTAGAAGATAAGTTCAAGTCCTCAAGCACATAGAGGTCATCCTTGGATCCTCCTTGACCAAGAACCTTACTTGTCTCAATATCCTGAAAATGAACATTGTTAGGACCAAATATAGCATCACAATTTAGATCAGTAGTGGCTCTCTTAACTGATAGCAAGTTAGAAGTAAAGTTTGGCATATAAAATGCCTTAGTCTCCTTATCAAATAGTTTCAAATTTCCAATACCTTTAACTGGCACTTTCTCACCATTTGCTATTATCACATTACCATTAGCAGGTTTAATATCAGTAATTAGCCTAGAATCACTAATCATATGATGGGATGCACCAGAATCAACTATAAGGGGTTTAATTTTGTTTGAAGTAAGAAACGCTTTACCGGTGGCCTCCTTAAGGGCTTTGATGAGCGCATCAAGGTCGGACCGCCTTACCAGCTCGGACGATGCTGCAGCAAGAGCAGTTCCACCGGTCACTTGTTGAGGCTGCTCAGAGATTGATGGCTCCCCTACGGCCATAGCTTGATGGGCTCTCGGTGGTCCTCCACGGTTTGGGCGTCCACCTCGGATGGTTCCCGGTGGTGGTGCTAGGTGCGGATGTAGGATCCAGCAGCGGCTCTTGAAGTGGCCAAGCTTCTTGCAATGCTCACAAACTGGCGGGTTGTTCTTGTCCTCCGGTCTGTAGTAGCCCTTGTTTGCTGATGCTGTCTCAGCTTTGTTAGCGGTCACCAACTCTCCCTTGCCGCCAAACAATCCCATGGAGCCATGCTCCTTTTGGATTTGGTTACAAACATCATCAAGGCTTGGGAGTTTATCTGACCGCAAGATGTGCTTGATGAGATCATTGTAGGAGGGGTTTAGGGTCAAGAGCAGCCCAAACACTTTGTCTTGTTCACGCCTCTCGTTCAGTATGGCCGGATCAATTGTCGCCGGTCGCAGCATTTCTAGTTCAGCCCAAAGGGACCTAAACTTCCCAAAATGCTTTGTAAACTCCATATCCTCTTGATTGAGGTTATTGATGGCCCTTTTAATCTCGAAGATACGATTGACATTGGTAATATTACCAAAAACGTTCTTGAGGGTGTCCCACAAGTCCTTCGCCGTCTCGCAGTAGGAGTAGGCTTCAAGAATGGGGGCATCTAGAGAGTTTTGAATGATGGCTAAGACCCCTTGGTCTTCTTGGAACCATTTGTTCTTTTCATCTCCGGCAAGTTCCTTGCCGTCCTTGGTGGCCTCACCACTCGGAGCTTCGCTCTTCTCAACGTGAGACCAAAGGCCTCGGCCACAAAGGGCAGTTTTCGTGGTCCTCGCCCACAGCAGATAGTTCTCTCCCTTGAGAGTCACCGGAACAACCATGGTTTTGACACTTTCCATGATGAAGAGACCGTTAGGTAAAGCTATTATCCAACGGTTAAAGAAAATGACTTTCAAGTCAAAACAGAAAATGAGAGAGAAGGAGAAGCGGAAGTAAGTGATGATCAAAAACTTTAGAATGACGAGCAACCAGGCTCTGATACCATGAAAGAATTAATAGGATCGATTATGAGTTTAGTGAGAAGATTTGAATAACAAGAGAGTGAGAATCGTTGAGAGTATAGTAAGAGAGTATAGAGAGAGTATTGTGGAGAAAGAGATATTATCTCTTCTTACCTCATTTAGAACATAATTACAATCTACTTATAGACATATACAAAAGAATATACTAAGATGATCCTAGGCACATTTACATATAAAGATAGCGACATGTCCTTAAGAAGACATGTGATCCTTCCCACTTGCGCACTCTACACTAACGGCTATGAGGAGAAGGATCGAGAAGCTCTTGTGACCGTTGGAGGCTGGTGAACATGGAATGGACTCGTGATCCTCATGGGTTGAGCTTGGTAGGCCTTTAGCTGTACGGACGGCCCAATGGTGATGGTTGTACGGACGGATGTACGGACAAGGTGTGTGTGCGGTTTCATACTCCCCCTCAAGCTTGATCATGAGCATTGATCAAGCTTGGACTCATGCACACCCACCTCATTAAAAACCTTAGTATAGAAAACCACTTGGGAAAAACTATACTTNTCCTGGTCGAGTTCTCCTGCGAGTTCCTGTTGCTTTGCACAGATGTCACTTGGGGCTTCAGTAACTAATGAATTCCCCCAAACTTGGACTTCACTGTCCTCAGTGACTTCTTCCTCTTGAAATTGAATGGCTTTGGCTGAGAACTCCCTTGGATTTTGAACAGCTTTTCCAGGGAGTTGGTTGGGTTTTGGAGCTGAAGTAGATGCTATGTTACCCTCCATATACTTCACTCTTGAATTAAGACCCTCAAACTTCATATTCAGATCATTGTACTGTGATGTTAACCTTTGGTTCAACTCAGCAAACTGCTTGGCTTCCTCAATCTTCCCTTGTGATTGCCCAATCAACAATTGTTGCATCATAGTTCTTAAGTCTTGTCCTTGGCCTTGGTTACTCTGAAACCCTGGTGGGGTGAAAGTTTGAGAGTAGAGTAATCAAGAGATTATGGAAGAGAGTATGAAAGAGAGTGAAATCGTGTAAAAGTGAGGAGAGTGAACGATTGAGAGAGAGAGTGCTGGAGAAAGAAAATAAACTCTTTTCTTACTTCTATTAGAATCATACTTACAAACTATTTAAGGACATATACAATTGGAATATTCTATAGGATCCTATGCACACTAATATGAGGAGAAAGCGACATCTCCTTAGTACCACATGTGACTTCTTCTTCCCACTTGCTACTCACTCCAACGGCTACAAAGGAAGGATCTAGATGGTGGACGACCGTTGGAGGTTTCCCTTTGGCGGAATGGGCTTATAAGGCCTTCGAATGGTGAACGGCCCGATGGTGAGTCGTACGGACGGCCGTACGGTCGTACGGACAAATGTGTGTGCCGGTTCATACTCCCCCTCAAGCTTGACTTGGGCATAAGTCAAGCTTGACAACATAGGCACCCACCTCATTAAAAACCTTAGTATAGAAAACCACTTGGGAAAAACTATACATAGGGAAAAAGAGTGTAGGCGTCCAAAAAGCAAGTCATGGCCGAGTGAGGTTTAGGAGGCCAAGCTTAGGATGGATGTATTCACACACTTGGGGGCTCGCAGCTTTGGTCAGGACGTCTGCAAGTTGTTCTTTGCTTTCGGTATGGCAAGGTAAGACAACTCCAAGCTTGATTTGTTCTCGGACCTTATGGCAATCCACTTCAATGTGCTTGGTCCGCTCATGGAACACTGAATTGGTTGCTATATGAATGGCTGCTTCGTTATCACAGTGCATGGTGATCGGCTTTGTTGATTCTATTCCAAGATCCTTGAGTAACATCTTCAGCCACATTAGCTCCGTCGTTAGCTTCCTCATAGCTCTATACTCGGATTCGGCACTTGAGAGTGAGACGACCTTTTGCTTCTTGCTCTTCCATGTGACCAGGTTCCCTCCAAGGAACGTGCAATAGCCTGTGGTTGAGCGTCGGTCCCCACGATCTCCGGCATAGTCAGCGTCGCAGTAGCCTACCAACTCAGTGCTCTTGTTGCGTCCCATCCATATGCCTTGGCCGGGTGAGCCCTTGATGTACTTGAGGATCCGTGTCAGCATGTTCCAATGGTGCACGGTGGGGTTCTTCATATGCTGGCTTACCTGGTTCACGGCAAAGCAAATGTCAGGCCGTGTGATAGTCAAATAAATGAGCTTACCGACTAGCCGCCGGTAGAGGCTAACGTCCTCGAATGGAGCGGTGTCAAGCTCCCCCTGTCCTCCATCCTTGTAATTCTCTTCTAGGGGCGTTGTTACTGCCTTAGCTCCTAGTTTTCCTGTTTCACTCAATAAGTCTAGTGCATACTTTCTTTGAGACAACAATAACCCTTCATTTGATCTATAAACTTCTATCCCAAGAAAGTATTTCAACTCTCCAAGATCTTTAATATCAAAAACTGATTTCAAGAATGTTTTAGAGTCTTGAATACCTACCGAGTCACTTCCAGTGATGATGATATCATCAACATACACTAGAATGACTACTATACCTTTGGCGCTTGGTAAGGTGAACAAGGTGTGGTCAGCTTCGGATTTGCGAAAGCCTTTGTCAAGGAGTGTGGTGCTAAGCTTGTGATACCAAGCCCTTGGTGACTGCTTCAAGCCATAGATAGCTTTGTTGAGTTTCAAGACCTTTCCCGGACCAATAGTATCCTCCAAACCCGGTGGTGGTCGCATATACACTTCATCCTCCAGTTCTCCTTGCAAGAAGGCGTTCTTCACGTCCATTTGCCAAAGTTCCCAGTCGAGGTTGGTGGCGAGAGAGAGTACAACTCGAACCGTGTGAAGCTTAGCCACCGGAGCAAACGTATCAAGATAGTCCTCCCCATACGTTTGCGTGAACCCTCGTGCGACTAGGCGGGCTTTGTGGCGTTCAATCTCCCCATTGCTCTTATATTTGATTGTGAAGATATACCGAGAGGTGACAGCCTTCTTGCCCTTGGGTAAGTCAGCCTCGTCCCATGTATGATTTTGCACCATGGCCGTATTCTCGGCATCCACTGCATCTCTCCATACTTTGTGCTGCTTAGCCTCATCATAGGTCTTGGGGATCCAATCCTCATCAATATGGCCAAGAAACACTTGATGCTCTATCGGAAAATGAGCCAAGGTGCACACGGCCTGAATCGGATGAGCAACGGCCATGTTGTTGTAGTACACACGGGTGTTCTTCCAATGACTAGGAGGATACCTAATACGTTGGCTGCGCCGAAGAGGAACTATAGCCCCAGCTTCGGAGTTGGCTCGTCCTGGAGTAATGATCTCCTCAAGCTGTTCAGCCGTCTCCTCGGTTGTTTCGGCCGTGTTGTCCGCGAGTGACTCGGGTGCTTCCTCATGCTGCTCAGTATGGTCATCGGCATGTGTAGCAGGCTCAGGCTCAGTANTTGCCATAGCTCCCAATCAAGATTTGTGGCAAGAGAGAGAACCACTCGAACAGTGTGAAGTTTGGCCACCGGAGCAAACGTATCAAGATAGTCCTCCCCATACGTTTGCGTGAATCCCCGGGCTACAAGGCGTGCCTTATACCGTTCTATCTCCCCATTGCTCTTATATTTGATTGTGAAGATATACCGAGATGTGACAGCCTTCTTGCCCTTGGGTAAGTCAGCCTCGTCCCATGTGTGATTTTGCACCATGGCCGTATTCTCGGCGTCCACCGCATCTCTCCATACCTTGTGCTGCTTAGCCTCATCATAGGTCTTGGGGATCCAATGCTCATCAATATGGCCAAGAAACACTTGATGCTCTATCGGAAAATGAGCTAAGGTGCACACGGCCTGAATCGGATGAGCAACGGCCATGTTGTTGTAGTACACACGGGTGTTCTTCCAATGACTAGGAGGATACTTGATACGTTGGCTGCGCCTAAGAGGAACTACAGCCCCAGCTTCGGAGTTGGCTCGTCCCGGAGTTATGATTTCCTCAAGCTGTTTGGCCGACTCCTCGGTTGTTTCGGCCGTGATGTCCGCGGGTCACTCGGGTGATTCCTCATGCTGCTCAGTATGGTCATCGGCATGTGTATCAGGATCAGGCTCAGTGAATGGCTCAGGTTGCTCTGGTGATGTTGGTCTGGCTGACTCGGTAGTGATCCGATCATTTTCAAGACCTAGCCGCTCAAGAATTACTCGAAGGTTGCGCGTCTGATCAGATGGAGAATCGGAGAGATTACGGAGCTCATCCCAATTCTTCTCGTCATAAAAGCCTTGTGTCTCCATGAANGAGCTTGAAATCAGATCTTAACCTCTCAGTTCAAGATCAGCCTTAAGAACATCTAGCCTAGAAGAGATCTACAACAATCAAGCTTGACCAAATCACATAAACCACAAGATGANCTTGTCTCTTAGCTCACCTGGTCGCAACACATAGCATACACAATCAAACACTCTTAAGTGATCAAATGTAGGTTTGTCATTAGTTAATACCTCAANGCTTGCATTTTTAGAAAGATAAAACTGAGATCTTTAATATTAATCAAAGGATGAAAC
>NW_010921841.1:0-4095 GCF_000633955.1 Camelina sativa
TGCTCAAACCTTAACAAACACCAGCAATGCTCCATTGTAAACTTGGTATTATAGTCGGCGAAGTATATCTCGTGAGCGACCTTCAATACATCGTTCTCAGACTGTCCACTACTGTTTTGTCTCTCTGCAGCTGCATATGCCCCACAGAATTTGTTAGTGAACTCATTGATCTTGAACCACCTCTGTTTACAGTTTATGTTCAGCCCCTGTTCACCCTTGGCTCTCGCATGAGGAGACTCTCTATAGTATTTTTCAACCCTTTGCCAAAAGCTTCCTCCCTTCTGTTGATTAGCAATGATCGGGTCCTTCGAAGTATTCAGCCAAGCACTGATCAGAATTTCATCGTCAGCCGGATTCCACTTCTTCCTTTCCTTCCTCGCAGGTGCCTCTTGAGAAAGAGGTACATCCGGGGAATCTTGAGAGCTCCATGGAGGTATTTCGGAAGAAGATTTTTCTTGGTTAAGGGGCTCTCCTTGACTGTTGAGAAGATCTAAATAACTATTGGACTGGCTGAATGTATTGTAATAACTCATAGAGGGAAGAAACAAGGAAAGAGTTTGAGAAACAAGAAACGGAAACAAGAAACAGAAACAAGGAAGAAACAAGGAAAGAGTTTGAGATGATTATGAAAAGAGGGAAGTATGGTCTCGTGTTTAAAAGAAAAAACAAGGAACCAAGAAACAGAAACGAGAGACAGAAACAAGGAAGAAACAAGGAACCAAGAAACGGAAACAAGAAACAGAAACAAGGAAGAAACAAGGAAAGAGTTTGAGATGATTAGGAAAAGAGGGAAGTATGGTTTCGTTTTTAAAAGAAGAAACAAGGAACCAAGAAAGTATGGTTTCAACTACCTACTTTATGACCAAAGCTTTGTCTAATCACAATTTATGACCAAAGCTTCAACTACCTAAGTCTAATCACAATTTATGACAACAAACATCAAGTACACCAACTACATTATTGAAACATTTAGTTACACAAACTTAGTTATACTGTCAGTTACATATATTAATGCAAATGCAACAATATATATACTCGCAGCTTTATATAACTAGCTTTAGTTACATATATTAATGCAAATGCAACATTACATATACTCGCAGCTTTATATAAGTAGCAAAACATATGAACTAGTCTACCAATCTAAAGATACAAAACATATGAACTAGTCTACCAATTCATATGAACTAGTCTAAAGATACACTTGACGAATCTAAAGATACAAAACATATGAACTACTCAACCAAATCAAAAAATGATACCACAACATTTTTGATGCTAATAGAATCGATTATTTACCTTTGACAGGGAGATTGTTTGCTACTTGTTCTGTGATTTATCTTTATGTGAGGCTTCCTTTACGTGTGGCTAAGGAAACTCATAACAAACAAACAAGTGCAATGTTAAACTCGGTTTAACATAAAACAATCAAGTTTCACAACAAATAAGCGCAATACGACATAAAACAATCAATCTGCATCCCCAAATATATTTCGAAGAATTAGAAACAATTTTAAGATATTTATTAAATCATAAACTAAAATCAGGGAGAAACTAAATCGAATCCCTAAATCAAAACCCCTAAAAACTAAATCGAATCCCTAAATCAAAACCCCTAAAATCTAAATCGAATCCCTAAAGCAAAACCCCTAAAAACTAAAACGAATCCCTAAATCGAAACCCTAAATCCAAAACCTAAACATATTAAGAAACCCTAATTCGAAATTAAAATCAAAGAGAACATATACATAGAGATAGACAACAATCGAATCAAATATCAGAAACAAAACTTTTGAATCACATAAACAATCGCCTTAAACAGAAAAAGATAATACATCAAAAAAAGAAAATCATCAAAGGAAACGAAGGAAACCAGGGAAGAACACAAACCTCTTCCTATTGCAACCGATTGACGGCAGATTAGCCTTTGCTTCACCCAATTTTCAGAGAAATCACCAGGAAGAATCAAATCGCCTTCGAAAGAGAGAGAGCGTAAAGAAAGAGAGATGGAGAGGAAAAATATCGCGACCCAACAATTTTTTTTGGTTCACCCTCACCCTAATTCCACGAAGCAATAAGCCCGCGCCACGTGTCTTCAAGGACTGATGAAAAAACGTCGCGTGTGTAGATACGTTCCTCTCATATTATTTTCATTTCCATTTAAATTTAAATGTTTTATTAGGTGGGACGCCATGTGGGTATGCTGATGCATATGGTCTAATACATACAAAAATAAAAATTTTCTCTCACGACATCTTAGAAAAAGCCTAATTACATATCATGTAAAGTAGAAATTAAGGAGAGGTTAGAATAGAATGTGTCACAGGTTACTTGTATTGTGTCTAGTTTATGAAATTTGTTGAATTAGATTCTTTTAATTTGGGACCATACTAAGTTAAAAACTTTGAAGATCAAGTTCTCTCTGGTGAACTACCTCATTCATGACATTAATTAGTCATACGGTTTAAGTTGAATATGGTTAGGTCATGTTCTAGTCATTATTTCAAGCTTGATACTACTAATTAAGTATTATATCGATGATGATGATGGTTGTAATGTGTCGTATCTTCTTATAATTAAAAGGGAGTACATTTTTAAAAATGTCTGAAATGTTGGCTTTATTTACAGCAATTTCCACTCAACAGAACATTAAGGAGAATGTTAATTGAAATTAAAAAGGGTAAAGTTGAGATTAAGAATTTTAATTAAAAAATCTAACCCGTTTAGAGTAGATCCGCGTGCTTGTGTTGGATCTTTAAGCCGGTTATCAATTTTTCTTTCTTTCATCATCTCCATTGATTCTCTTTGGATAATTTCTTCTTCAGTAGGTAAACAATAAAACAGATCATTAATTTGAATTATTAAATCAGTCATGATGTGTTCGATGGAGTTATTATTTATATATCATGACATTTTAAAACTCAAAATCTTTACAAAAAACCATATCTTTATTCTTAACATAGAAATCAATAATTAAGTTTTGGATCTAACATATTTTGTATGGAAAATAGAGATAATTAGAAGAACATATGAAAATCAGGACTCAGATTTCGGTTTTACAGAGATCGATTGAGGAAGAATATGAGGGTAATATTGTCATTTTACCATATATAAAACAAAACAAAGATTTAAGTTAAATGTGCGACAGTTGTGTTCGAACTCAACACCTACTATTCTACTACTATAAAAAAACAACCCTTGAACCATTGGACTATGATACAGTATTGGAACTATTCTCAATATCTAAAACTATATACTACGGGTTAAGCTATATTATTTTTCTTTAAAAATAATGAGTTTATAAATTTTCTTAAATCGATTAATCTAAACTCTAAAGCATATTCCTTAAACCGATTAATCAATATTAATTAAAATATAATTATTCAAAGTATATTTCCAAAATTAGGTTAACCAAATAATTAATTCGATTGTTTGAATTTGGAAATTTGGCACCTTGATTATGTAGTTACTATGTAGTTAGTACTTTGATTTTGTGTAGGTGGAGACACGAGACCTCCAAAATATTGTGACTATATATATCGGATAAATGATGACCATTTGTTTATACTGTATATATTTGTAAATCGGATAGACTACATAAATATGGATCTACTATTACATTAATAAAGTAGGTTTATAAACGGGTCAACTATGAATAACGGGTATTACTATCTGGTGTTAGTACACCACACTCTATAATATGAAACAAACTGATTATGTACAAATTAGTAATTATAGCTTTTAAAACTTAATAATTTGAATTTTTTATTTTAAATATAATAAATAACAGTAAACTAAAATTTACTTAGTAATAAACCTAAAAGATCAAAATTCTAAAAATTCTAAAATATTTGACCTGCGGTGTACCGCGGATTCGAACCTAGTGGGTTGTGGTAGTGAAAGTATATTGATAGTTCCCAAGCATTATCATGTCCAACATGTTCACCAGAGTGTTCACCACCTTCGGTAACATGGCCACCACTAATATAAATAAAACAAATAATTCTATTATTACTTGGTTGTTAAATATATATATAAACATACAACTATTTTTTAACTTTTAAATTTCATTTACCTTATATATATATATATATA